>NC_067160.1:47807009-48029509 GCF_903995435.1 Acomys russatus
GGGTGCCCTTGAGTGTGAGCAGAGAGAGAGTGGGTGCCCTTGAGTGTGAGCAGAGAGAGTGGGTACCCTTGTCTAACCCCAGCATTCAGAGGAAATGGCCAGTTTTCCTGTGTCTAATCTTGGCTATGTTTGTTTATTGTGTTGAAGTATGTTCTGTCTCTTCCCAGTTCCTATCAGACTTTTTATCATGAAGGCATATTGAACTTGGTCAAGTGTCTTTCTGTACCTATCAAGATGATCATGTGATTTCCCCCTTATGTCTATTTATGTGACGATCATATTTGTTGATTTGCATATACTGATCAAACATGTGGGATTAAACCGATTGGTCATGATGTATGGTCTTTTAACTTTTTAAAGACGTTTACGACTAAAGTCATTACATGTCAGAGTGTTTGCCCACGTGTATGTATGTGCACCATGTGCCTGGTGCCTCGGAAGCACAGAAGAGGATATCGGGCCCTCTGGAACTGGGGCTACACAGCTGGTAGCTGCCAAGTAGGTCACCACTTGGCATGCTTCTTTACCCAGAATTATATCTGAGAATCCTCCTGGATCTAAAAAGAGGAAGGATAGAATGTCTAGGTCTCCGGCCAGGGCTGGCCATGTGGAGTCTGCAGAGCTTTAGGGTGCAGAAGTGAGAGAGGCTGTGGGAATTTCCTGTGGAGCGAGCTGAGATAGAGGAGGAGGAGGAAAGAGAGGCCTGGAAGCAGAAGGAAGGAAGGGCTTGGCACTTCTTAGAGGCTCTGGAGTGAAGACCTTTCCTGACTATGGGCTGAGTATAAGACCTTGGGGGAAATCGGGAAGGAGTCAGAGTCTCAGAGTTGAACTGTCTGCACAATGGTCAGTTTGAGAAGTGCGAGAGTGTGTGATCCTGGGAAGGGAGCAGAATGGGCATCACGTCTCCATTTTACCCATAGGTAAACTGAGGCTTAGAGTGCTAATGTTCGGGCCAAGAATAAAGAATGAATTGGGAGAACTGAGTCGTGCAGGCTAGATCTTGAATTCCCACAGTGTGCCTTGGAGCCTTTGGTAGCTCCAAGGAGAAGGTGTTATGGAGGCAGCTGATGGGTCATTGGGAAGTAGAGAAGGCTCTTGCTTGGGGCATAGAGAGAGGGAGAGGGAGAGAGAGACAGAGACACACACAGAGACAGACAGACACACACATACAGAGACAGACAGACAGACACACATACACAGAGACAGACACACACACACACATACAGAGACAGGCACACAGAGACAGACAGAGGCAGCTGCTGGGAATGCTGGGGAGAAGGGGAATGAGGGCTTAGAACTAATCTCTCTCTCTCTCTCTCTCTCTCTCTCTCTCTCTCTCTCTCTCTCTCACACACACACACTAATATCTCTCTCTCTCTCTCTCTCTCTCACACACACACACACACACACACACACACACACACACCCCATGTTCTTGCCTGGTTACAGGCCTCTATACCTAGTTTATAAGGTGCTGGCAGTTTACTCAAGTCCTCCTGGATATTGGGCAAACTAGTAACTGAGCTAGGTACATCCATGACCCTAGGACTTGTGTTTGTGTTTTTGTTTTTATAATTGTATGTGCATTGGTGTTTTGACTGCATGTATGTCTGTGTAAGGGTGTCAGGTCTCCTGAAACTGAAGTTACAGACAGTTGTGAGCTGCCATGTGGGTCCTGGGAATTGAACGCAGGTCCTCAGGTCCTCTGAAAGTGCACCCAGTGCTCCTAACCTTTGAGCCATTTCTCCAGCCCAGGACTACTGGCTATTAACAAGATTCTTTCATTGGAGTCTGTGGGTCCCTCTCAGGAGCTTTGCCTTAGGTCAGTAGTTCTCAGGCTGTGAGTTGAGACCCCTTTTACAGGGGTCACCTGAGACCATTAGAACACAGATATTTACATCGAGGCTCACCACAGCATGTGTTAAAGGGTCACAGCACTGGGAAGGTTGAAAACTTCTGACCTACATCCCTTGCTTGGTCTGGGCTGTTCGCTGGCCACAAAGGGGGCTGTGGGCTGAAAGTGAGGTGGCCATGTCCCACCTAGTGCTGCGGGGGAGCTGTGGGCCGAAAGTGAGGTGGCCATGTCCCACCTAGTGCTGCGGGGGAGCTGTGGGCCGAAAGTGAGGTGGCCATGTCCCACCTAGTGCTAGTGCTGCGGGGGGCTGATGGGCTGAAAGTGAGGTGGCCATGTCTCACCTAGTGCGAGTGCTGCTGGATGTAGTGTTGTGGAGGCCTCAGTTTCCTTGCCAGCCAACCAGCACCGGACACAGATTGATCACATGATCTCCTTGAGCATCCACTGCTAAACAAAAGACCAAGGAAAGGAGTCCGAACCACAGGAAATGAGTCCTCAAAGCAAAACCTACAGAGGAAGAACACATTCTTCTCAGAGGAACTCGTGTTAGTGTCAGCTCGCTCTTGGCTGTATAAATATCAGGACGTCACCTGCCCAGAAAGTCACTGTGACTCTGTCAGCCGTGTAGCACTCAAACAGTTACCCTCAATCTATTCTTCTTCTTCTTCTTAAAAAAAAAAAAAAAGAGAGATGTATTTATTATGTATACAACGTTGTGTCTGTATGTACAGCTACATGCTAGAAGAGGGCCCCAGATCACATTATAGATGGTTATGAACCACCATGTGGTTGCTGGGAACTGAACTCAGGGCCTCTGGAAGAGCAGCCAGTGCTCTTAAACCTCTGCGCCATCTCTCCAGCCTCCCTCAATCCATTCTTGAGTTTGCTCATTCATTCAGGGTTGCTGGAGCACTTACTCAGTTCCCAAATAATGGAGACAGAGACCTCTTAGTTTTATAAGAGCTTTAAGGCACCATAACTAGGTAGATAACAACCCTCTAAGTGATTTTTCTATGTCCCAGCTACAAACTCCAAAGTTACTTGCTACAGTTGTACCTGCCGGGACAGCTTCTGTTCCATCAGGCCAGCCCCCATGGCCACCTGCTCATGGTTCCTACTGTCCCGTGGCGATTTCTTTCTCTCCAGCTTCCTCTCCTCTTTCTCCATTTTCCCTTCTCCTTCCTGTCAGCCTCATGTTCTTCCTGAGGGCCCCCCAGGCCTGACTCCGCCTACTTCTCTTTTGCCCAGTTACAGCCTTCAGCAACTTTACCAACCTATCAACTTTAAATTAGGTAGAACAAGTTTTACCCAACAAAGACCTGTGTAGGTGAATGGCCATCAGATCTTGGGAGGCCAGTAATTAGCATTAGAGTGCAAAGCACCAGACCAACCCCCCAAGGGCTGCCTGTGGGGAGAGGTGGAGACTGTGGTTAGCCATGGGATGGGCATTGAGAGTGGCCTAGGGCCTGGGCATGTGAGAGAGAGCCTTGGTCCCATCTGAGGTGACCAGGGAAGGCTTCCCTGCAGATGTGATTTTCACACTGAGAGGGAAGAGGAACCAGCCATCCTGCCCTCCCTGCAGCTGCTCTAGAATGCTGAGATCTCCTTTGGCTGGAGGCCAAAAAGGAGCCTAGAGGAGGGAGCTGGTACCTGCTCAGCTGCCCAGAGGGCTGGTATTTCTGTTTGCATCACGCAGGGAGCAGCTGCTTGCTTCCCCCTGCTTCTAGAAGCCCGGGGGAGGGGAGGTCTCCTGTGGCCGCACAACTGGCCCTAAGGGGAACTTGTGTGGCATGGGGTTGAGGGAGAAGCCACGGCACTCACAAAATCAGCAACAAGGTTGAAGAGACTTGGTTCCCCAAGAGTAGGAGCACAGTCTGGGCTTGCTGATGGCTTCTGTAGGTCCTTAGGAACGTCTGGTTTTGTGTGTTAGCCAGCACCATGTAAGGAAGGTTAAAAAAAACCATTTTTCTTTTATGCATATGAGTGCTCTGTTTTCATGCCCACCAGAAGAGGGAATCAGATTCCATTACAGATGGTTGTGAGCCACCATGTGGTTGCTGGGAATTGAACTCAGGACCTCTGGAAGAGCAGACAGGGTTCTTAACCATCTCTTTACCCCATAAGTCATTTCTCTAAATGCAAACTGAACTGAGTGCTTTGGGACGCCATCGTTAATATGTCCTAAACGAAAGTCACCATGGAGGTGCTCAGTGACTGTGTCCAAATGCCAAGTATCGTCAGAAAATGTATCAGTCAGAGATTGTGGGGACAGACAGGAGAGGGGGAGTCTGGCCCCGGGGGTAGATGGGAAACCAGTTCAGTCTGAACAGTCCAGGGTCCTGTAATTACCAAGGGTCTGGTGGACCTTGCTGCCTTCAGGTCACTTCCCTAGGCTATGCTAACTGACCTGGGCTAGGTCCCTTTACATTCAGGTGCAGAAGGGGGACATTTGTCTGTCTGGTTCTGGTGGTGGGTGTAGAGTCCTTGCCACCAGCTGGGCAGCAACCAAATCTATCAGTGGCATGGAGCTACAGAATTCTGCAGCTTAGGGAGGGCCCTGGGCAGCCTCTGAGGGAAGAAACGAGTCTTCTAGGGAAGTGGAGAGGGGCAGTGGCCATGCCAAGGGACCTCCGTATCCCCACATATGAAATGAGATGTTGAGGACTTTAGAAAGGGCACATGTGTGGTGTCATGGTGGTGGAGACGGGGACAGTCACCAAAGGCCCCTGTTGCTGTTCCCTGGAGTCGCATTCCAAGGAGGTTTCCCCAAGTGTGAAACCCTCGAGGAGCTGTGCAGCCTTACGCCAAGAGTCTCGAGGCTCCTTCCAATTGTTATCTCTCTGGGACACTTAAAAGAACAGGACCTTTTCCCCGCTTCAGTGCTGGCCAGTGCTGAGGAGTGAGCACAGGGCTTTGTGTTTGCTGGGTCAGCACTCTACCACCGTCCTGAGCTACACACCCAACCCCTGAATATGGAGAGCTAGTTTGTCAAAAAGAAAGAGGGCCAGGGATTCCGCTCAGTGCATGGAGTACCTGCACTTGCCAAGCATGCATGAAGACATGGCTTCTGCTACTAGCACAGCGTAAAGCAGGTAATGGTGGTGCAGGCCTGCTAAGCACTTCAGAGGCGGAGGCAGGAGGATCAGAAGCTCAAGGTCATCATTGGCTACATAGCTGGCCTGGGATACTTACTGGAGACCTGGTCACAGAAACAAACAAACATGGTCTCCATCTTACACCTTTGATGTACGTTTTTGAAGAAAGAAGTTCCTCTCATCATCACCCTCACCCTGACCCCCATCCCCACCCCTGTGAGATGGAATTTCCCTGTGGAGCCCTGGCTGGCCTGGAACTTGCTTTGTAGAGCAGGCTGACCTTGAACTCAGTTATTTGTCTACCTCTGCCTCCTGGGTGCTGGGGTTAAAGGTGTGAGCCACCACTCCCATCAAAAAGAACCATCTTCTTTAAAAAAAAAAAAAAAAAAAATAGATATAGCAAGCCACCCAAAACGCCCGCATGGTTGAGGGCAGGCTACCACCTTGAGGGTGGGGTGGTTTAGGGACTCCTACCTCACCCACAGGAAAACACGGCCTCTCACAGTCGCAGGCGGCTTGGAGGCACTGTGGTGTCGGCAGATGTTTGGTGACTGGTTCTTCCAAACATAACACCTTGCTGTGTGGTGTTTGCCAATTTCCACAGTGTAAATGTTTCCACCCTGTCCATTTCCAGTGCTGCCTGTGGAACCGAGGAAAGGTGCAGGGGATGCCACAGTACTGTGGTATTTTCCACTGCCTACGTTGGTTGTTCAGTTGATAAACGTGAACCCAGAGGATAACTTAACACGATGGTCAGAAAGGATGAGTTGCTGCGACTTTTGTTCTCAGTATGACTCATTAAGCCTTGTAAATGTGTCTAAATGAGCCCTGGTATCTCTTTTTTTTTAAATGGCCTCTTATTCTTTAATTATTATTATTTTTTTTTGCCACATAGACATATATATATATATCCATAAAAAGAACCTACGGAGTTCATTTAGCATATGTGTTTGGGGCTGACTGCTGGGCACAGGCTCATCTATATGGGGCCTCCCCTAACTGAGGTGCCTGTGTTGAGAGAGCTTCCGGATTAGACCCTCCCGCATCCTGAGTCACTTTGTCTAGATCTTTTGGTTGAGCCTGGAATGGTAGCAGAGGTGGTGAACACACCAGCTCTTGGGAGATGGCGGCGTGGGAGTCGGGAGAGGAAAATCAGGAGTCTAAAATCATCCTCACCAACATTAGAGGACAGGCTGGCTTATAGGGGGCCCTGTCTACACACACACACACACACACACACACACACACACACACACGCCACACTCACTCATACATTTCATTTGCTATATAATCCCTCTTTTGGGGCAGGGGGAGGGTTGAGACAGGGTTTCTCTGTGTAGCCTTGACTGTCCTGGCCTCACTCTGTAGACCTGAGATCTGCCTGCCTCTGCCTCTGGAGTGCTGGGATTAAAGGTGGCGAGCGCCACCACGCCCGGCTCTATAACCCTCTTGACACTCCCTGCTTCCTGTATGGGCTTGTTTATCGCTTTAGGTTGGCTCCTAACCATCCCTCTAAGTCCACTCGTTGAAGGCTCCCGTCCCACGGTGAGAACTTTGAGAAGCAGGGCCCAGATGGACGTCTCAGGTCCCTGGAGGTGTGCACTTGACAGAGCAGTGGGTTCCTAGATGAAAGGAAAAGTACCAGCCCAGGACACAAGATTTATTTGCCCCAAAGAGACAGAGGGCAAGGAATAAGAGTTAAAGATAGGAGGGGAAGAGGTAGGAGAAGGGGACGAGATCAAGGTTGGGGGGGGGCAGCATTTGTCCCAGGGGCAGGGGACTGGGGAACTGATGACAAAGGCTTGCCTCTGGAGAGAGAGGTGGAGACAGACGTGGCCTGTAGGCAAATGGCAGTTTATAAAAGTAAAGGGAGAAACACCATAAGATGACTGAGTATGTTAATTAGGTGAGCAGGAAGGGGGCTTTGATAGCTGGACCTTGGTGGGTGGCCTCAGGAGGAGGAAGTGGCCAAATAAGGAACCAGACTGTGGTGGCGCCTGCCGGAGCCACATGCTCCAGTGGGCTAGTGTCCTTTCACTCCACTCTTTTCTCTGTCTTCTGTTTTAGTTGAAACAAATTGTCGTTAGCTGTGTTCATGTGTGTATGGGCGTGTATGTGAGAGTGCCCAGGGAGGCCAGAAGAGGCCATCAGATCTCCTGGAACTGGAGTTACAGCTAGTTCTGAGCACCCGGTGTCGGGGCTGGGAAGCAAGTTTTGACAAGAGCAGCAAGAACTTTCAAACCCTCCCGACTCCCCCCCTCGGCCCCACCCCCCCCCTCGGCCCCCCCCCCCCCCCCCCCCCCCCCCCCCCCCCCGGTAGCCCAGACTGTTCTAAAACCCGCTAGGTATCCAAGGCTACTATTGAGTTGCTGTTTTCCTGACTCCGTTCCCTCCATGCTAGGATCTTAAGTACATGCTATTGTAAGATCCAGGCTGCTTGGAAATAGCCATCGCATTGTTAGCTGAGCAACGTGAGATAAACTGGGAAGGACAGGTTAAAAATTCTCTCTGCCCTCCAAATTTACTGTCCCGACCTCACCCTACTTAGAATTTACTGCCCTTACCTCACCCTACTTAGAATTTACTACCTCAGTCCCCTATTGTTAGCCTATCACTCGTTAATTAACTTTTGTAGCTAAGTTCCGCTTCTGTATATGGTATATTAATGCCCGACTTTTGCAGAACAGGGTCTTCCATCTCCTCGGAGATTGGTGGACCGCGGTGCGTCAGCTCAATAAAATTCCTTGGATTTTGCATCGACTCTGGACTGTGTCTCTCAATTGGGCTTCCAGGAGTAGACTCTGACGACCTGAGTCTAGCATTATCAGGACTGGCTTCTCCTCCTTTTTCTTCCTCCTCCTCTTCCTCCTCTTCTTCTGCTTCCTGGCCATGGCATAAGTGACATTCTTTTATGACAAAGTACTGCCAGGTCCCCAAAGCAAGAGGCCATCAACTCTGTTTTGACATTTCAAAAAGCATGAACAAAACCATTTCTCTTTATGAGCGGAATATCCCCATTACTGTTTCCGGGGCAGAAAGCTAACACTTGCCAAATGGGATGTTAGTGGCCCGAGGAGAGGCAGTTTGCCTGCTGGCTTCACTTCTGAATCCCAGGCTAAGCTGGGCCCTGCCCTGTACCTTGTAGGCTCTCAAAATTGTGGTTTGGTTGATGGAATGGGTTTAGGGAAGGAAGGAGCCTTCCAGACTTCTTGCCCTCCCCACCTTTGCTATGAGGCGCATTTTTCCTTGAGCCTCAGTTTTTCTGCCAAAGAAAAAGAAAGGTTTGAGGATTGACACTTAGCATTTCCTTCAGCTGTGGAAGACCTCTGTACCCAAGCCTCACCAGGCAGCTGGCTGAGGAGGGCAAGGAGCAGCTCTTTGCTGGTGTGCTTTTTCACTTTGGTTTACTTCAGCATGTGACAGTTGAGCAGCCACAGTAGGTGGGGGTGAGTGGGGCAAGTGGTGTGATGGTGTGACCACTGCAGACTGCCCGTCGTCGTGTGTTCAGAAGAGGCCGGATGCAAGATGGGTGAGCACCTTCGGTTCACTGCATGTTTGGTTTTAAACTGGGTTTTGGGGCATTGCGTGTTCATAGCTTCGCATTGTTGCAAAGGTTTTGCGGCTCATTCATTCAGTAACACGCCGCTCTAGGGGGCCCGCAGACCACAGCTTAAGAAGCCATGTACTCTATAGAACACCATGAGACAGGCTCCACATCTGGCTTACCAGGAAATGGTTACAGTGTTATCTAGAATTAATCAAGGCAAGCGCTGGCAAAAGGTCGAGTAACAAGCTGCTTCAAACAACCCTGGTTGAGGCTGTACTTCCAGGAGCCGGGGCTACAGTTGATGCTGCTGAGTCCTCAAGGAGGCTGATGTGACAGAGGGAGTCTGGCTGGTTAACAGGTCTTTGGTTTTCAGGTACAGGAGCGGCAGAAAAAATGCCTGCGGTATAGCGGAAAGTAGTGCCCCCAGGGAGAAACAGGTCCTTTGCCCCCTGCGTCCACACAGCGAGGCACCGATCCACAACTGAGTGACCTCAGGGATGGAGCAGGGGTGTACTGATTCTCAGGACTGACCATTTTCCTCTTTCTTCAGCGGCTGCTATTGCAGACTGAATTCAAAATGGCTTCCCTCTGGTGTCGATAGTCTAGGCCCAGCTTTCTGCACTGTGCTCAGAGGGAGCCGACCCTCTGAACAGTGCTGAGCGTGCCTTCCTTGGAGCCCGCTGAAAACGTGAGGCTGTTTCCTTTGCTGTTAGGGAAGACGTGTTAGGGTGAGGTGAAGGGGACTAACCGGGTGGGTGCCTGTATGAATGGATGGACACAGAACTCTGACGAGCACAGAACCTGCTGGGACCCAGTGGTGTGTCCCCAGGAGTCAGAACACAGCACCCCTCCGCATTTGCATACCACTTTACACATCCCTTAGCACAGTGCTGCCTCGACCCCCCTCCCCCTAGTACCCAAGGGATTGGTATTTTGGTCATATACAGTAAAATGACTCAAGGCCATGCACTGAGAGGCACTGCCCTGGGAGACTCTTCACTTTCATTTTCTCATCTATTGGTGGAACAGGTACAGCTATGCCTGACTTACGACGGGGCTGCGCTGCGGCAAACCCTCATAGTGATTTGAAAAGAAAGGTTATAAATTGAAAATTCGTGGAGTGCACCTAGCTAGAGGAACGTACCTGGCTTAGTGTCATACATGTAGTATTGTGTAGGGGCTTGGCTTTTTGATTCAAGATTGCGGTCCACCCACTGCCCAGTGTCACGATAGAGTAGTTTATATTATTAACCTAGAAAGAATCCAAATCTGAAATGGAAACTGCGGTTTCTAATGGCACATCTCCCCTCAGAAAGTCCAGAAGCTTCTGGAATGAAGGCTACCCATTCTGCAAGTGAGATGCAGGGGTCAGCACAACTGCAGACTCCTTTTGGAAAGCAGAGAGGCAGCGTGGCTGATCCTAACTTCCCTTGCCCTAGAGGTGTGACACAGCCCCCTCCAGACAGAGGCTGGCTGGTGTCCATTCTGGTGGGAGTGGTTTGGGACAGAGCGGTAGGAATGGAAACACATCTGGAAGTAGCACTTCAGCAGCTTGAAGTCACTCTGCCTTCCAGAGCAAGCTTCTAGAAGCTTCCACGGCAGCTGTCTCCCATGCCCAGTGACCAGTCCCATGATCCTTCTGCTTTGGAGCAGTGTCTAGGATTTCCTGCCCCTCTTCCCATCCAGTTTCCTTTTCCTGCCAGGCTGGGCTTGACGCTCAGCTTTGCTTTCTGAGAGCGATGCCCCCTGGGACATGGTCTCCACTGCCTGAGCTCTGTTCACCCCATTTGGACATGGGCAAGCTGGGAGAGGGAGGTGGTCCAGGAGCCAGGTTACTGCTCTATAGCTCATGTTTACCAGTACTTGTTCTTCACCGAAGATACCGTGCGGGGCGGGGCCTCTGAGGTCACAGGAGCCAGATAGCTCACTGTGCTGAGCCCCTCACCGCATCTGCTTTGGTCATCACTGTACCAGTGGCTTTTGGTCTGTTCTGTGCTACTAGCCTCCTATGAGTGGGTGAAGTCGGGTGGCCAGGGCGCCCCGAAGAGGAAGACAGTGGCCTGAGGCCTTGCTTTAGCAGAAACTCTTTCCTCCCTTTCAGACAGCGTAAATGTCACAGGGCCAGCCACAGGCTGCTTGCCTGCTGCTCAATGTCACCTTTCTGGTTTGCTGTGGGGACCCAAGTGGAACTTTGGGTGAAGGGTGAGTGGGTGGGTAGAGCCTCCTTACCAAACTTGTACCAGTTGGAGGTGGAAAGAGCCTAAAACAGGCTAAACCTTCCTTTCGTAGATAGGTAAACTGAGGCAGGTCAAAAGCACGTGAGAACTGCCCTGGCTCACAGCTTGCCAGAGGTCATGAATTATGAATATGATGTGAGATTATACAAATGTCAGAGGGGTCCACTTTTCCACATCCCATAGCTGAGGAGCTGAGGTGGGCACAGGGCTCCGTCGGGGCATGGAAGAGAACAAATTATTTTCAAACCAGCACACAGCAAACACTAGAAGCCTTCTCTGCTGACTGCTGGCCGACGAGCATTTTCTCTCTTACGCTGGAAATGAACAAACATCAAGCAAACAGTCCCTTACAGGTGTCCAAACGGTGGCCAGATCCCTAAAGGAGAAGAAGGTGCTATGAGAGGGAGTAACCCGGCAAGTAAGTCCAGGCAGGGATTGGCTGGGGACCTGAGGGCCAAGGAGGCGGTGACTGGGGATGAGATGGCTGACTCTTACCACCTGCTGCACTTTCAGATGAACTCAGGCCCCACTGGAGCCTTTGGTGCTCACCTGCTTCCCTTGCTTTGACTTCAGGAAGAGGCAGGATGTAGTCTCGTATCTAAAGGGCAGCTGCTGGAAGGGCTGCGGTACCAAAAACTGCTGCTCCAAGTCCTAAAGCAAGGCGAGGGAGGTAGAGCAGACATAGAACACATGTAAGGCAGTGTCTTACAGCAGCGCGCGTGCGTGCGCGCACACACACACACACACACACACATACACACACCCCGAAAATCTCTGAGGCCAGCTGTCTCTTAACTGTGACCTTGAACATGTCCTTGAGCCTCCAGGAATTGGCTGACCAGTCAGAGGCCTCCAAGAAGGTCAACACATGAGCTGGATCCAGGAAGGGCCTGCAGGCCTCTCTCCTTAAGCCAAGTCTCAGGAGCGTGTATGCGGTTCTCACGTCAGGCCCTTGTTTTACTTTCTGTCTTCCTATAACCTTGACACCCATTGCTGACTACATTTTGGCGGCCCTCCCTCCCCCTGGTCACCAGTGAAGACTATGTTTCAAAGGAATATCCCAAGACTTAGTCCCCACCTCAACTTGCAATGTGGCACCGTCCTTCCCACTTCACCCTGGCTAGCAGACCCTTTAAACACTGGCTCAGAGTGGGTGTGGAATGGAGCAGGCTGGAGGCGGGGAGGCTGCTCTGGATCTGGGGTCCCACCCCACACAGAAGCAGAAGGGACAGAAAGTTACCAACAGAGTGGTATTCCAACCTGCAGAGGCTTATGCCCTGCAGGGGCAGGGGACAAGTAGTCCCCATTGGTACCCAGTCTCTGTATCTCCCCGTTTCTCTTGGGTTGAGCTTTCCACACCAGACGCGTTCTGAGGAGGCTCATTAGAAGATTTATTTTGTTTCCATTTTTATTTGAAATTTACTTAAATACAGGCAAGACCCGGAGGGCTGAGAAAGGAAGACCGTGTTCCCTGCAGCAGCGGGGCCTGCACTTCACTTGGCGTCCTTACACTCGGCTCCTTTTGTACAAGAAAATACGAGTTACATTGTTGCAAAGTCAACAGTGTTGTTGTTGTTGTTGTTGTTATTTCTCTTTTGAGTGTCAGAGAACCGCCTACCTTACTTCCGCACCGCCTACCTTACTTCCGCAGGTGAGATGCCCTCCTCCTTCTGTGGCCCCCTCTTCCCTCTTCCTCTCCCGTTCAGTTTCTTTTGCTTCCAGGCTTCCCTGTCTTGTTACAATGTTAGCATTTTAGGCTAAGACCTGAGGCATTTGTCCAATCTCTGCATCTCCCACAGGGCCAGACTCACAACTCAGTAGATATTTTGATTGTAACAGGATCCAGTATGTGTCCAATATTTGGAGAACAGAAAAGCCCAGATAGGCAGGTGTGGGAGGTCACGTGGTCCCCTAGGTACGGAGGGTCTTGGGACTCAGCTGTCAGCACTGATTTTCTAACAAGTCCAGCAGCTATCTGGTGAGATTGGCTGGATTTGGGGGGGGGGGCACATGGTCGCAGCCACGGGTTCTCCAATATTCACAAAGTGCTGCTGGCCTGAGATTCAGCATTTCTGTTTGGGCACCTGCAGTTTATATAAGTTCAGTATAAAGCACATGGGACAGTTAGCATTTTGAGTGCCATAAGCCTCCCTGTCTGCAAGGATGCATACTTCAAGGTGGGCTCTGCCAGGATTGTGTAGCGAGGTGACTGCTGTAAGCCATCCCCTTAGCCCATGATTGAATTAGCAACTGGTGCTCGCTGGATGCTGAAATTGAGGTTTTTATTGGAGAAATATGGAACGTGTTAATTGTGATGAGTGTTACAAATGGAATCTGCTGCTGAAGTTCAAGGTCAGCCCCACTGTGCAAGGGCTGGTGTAGGAGGCCCTGCTCTTTACAAGTTGTTTTCAAGGCCAGCATGGTGGCACACGCCTTTGATCCCAGCACTCAGAAGGCAGAGGTAGGTGTGAGTTTGAGGTCAACCTAGTCTATGTAGTGGGTTCCAGGCTAGCCAGGGCTACAGAGTGAGACCCATCTCAAATAAATAAATAAATAAATAAAATAAAGGTAAAGGTGGTGGCTCACGCCTGTAATCCCAGCACTCAGGAGGCAGAGGCAGGTGGATCTCTGAATCGAGGCCAGCCTGGTCTACAAAGTGAGTCTAAGACAGCTAAGGCTACACAGAGAGACCCTGTCTTGAACTGTGTATACTAGTCTTTTTACTTGTAAACTCTAGTTGTAATTGTTATATTGCTCTATGGTGGGGAAAACATTTATTTTTCACTGTGTGTGTGTGTGTGCGCGTGCGCACGTGTGCGCGTGCACATGTACACAAATGCAGGCACCATGGTATGTATGCACGTGAAGGTCAGAGGACAACTTGCTGGTGTCTGTTCTCCCTCCACTGTGTGGGTCCAGGCATAGAACTCAGGTCGGCAAGCTTGGCAGCGAGTGCTCTTACCCACTGAGCCACCCCACTGGCCCCACTCTCCACTCTTGTGTAGGGGTGACCAAAGAGTCATTTACCCTAGAGCAGACAGGAACACCCCGAGTCTATGAGTTGAAAGAGGATAGACTCCTTCATGTGCCTTGGGCTCCTTTGGTGTCTGAGAAAGCTGGCGGGCCTCTTCTGACATGGCCTGGTTATAAATATAAAGTTTTATTTCTATAAACTTATATGTATTAGTATCAGTTTAAAGCAGGCGAAGAGAAGAGCTGAGGCCTACTGAAGCCTCAGTATGAGATGAAAGAATTGATACTTGACGGTGCCTCTCAGCACCGGTCCTATCTGTAAAATGGGCTGATCTCAGTACTTACCTCGTTGAAAATCAATAGGAGTGGAATGAAGTGAGAGCCATGTGCCCAGGGGGGTCTTCAGTGGTGAGCGTTTGCAATGGCTGCTGTTACCGGAATCATCAAAATGAATGTGATTGTATGAGCTACAGATCCTTGGCCTTAAGACGGTTACCACCTGAAAGAGACGAGGAGACAGACAGGCCTGGTGCTCGCTGAGGGAAGAGATAACAGATGCTTGAAGAGATGCCCAGCCAAAGGGAAGTTCGGAGACAGGGAAGTTTCTTCTTGGCTGAAAGAGAACCGTGTAGGGGTAACTGAAGCCTCTGTGCTGACCAGGCCCAGCTGGTTCTGCAGAAAGGCAGAGCGGAAGTACGGAGCATCCTTCCACAGGCTGAGACTCCTCCCTCCTTCTGTGGTTCCATATCTTCTCACCTCACTTTCTTCTTTCTTTAATTTTTATTTTATTTTAAAGATTTATTTATTGTTATGTACACAGTGCTCTGCCTGCATGTACACCTGCAGGCCAGAAGAGGGCATCAGATCTCATTATAGATGGTTGTGAGCCACCATGTGGTTGCTGGGATTTGAACTTCTGACCTCTGAAAGAGCAGTCAGTGCCCTTAACCTCTGAGCCATCTCTCCAGCCCCCACTTCTCCTCCTCCTCCTCCTGCTCCTTCTCCTCCTTCTCCTTCTTTTGTTTTGTTTTTGTTTCTCGAGACAGGGTTTCTCTGTGTAGCCTTGACTATCTTGGACTCGCTTTGTAGACCAGGCTGGCCTCGAACTCACAGCGATCCACCTGCCTCTGCCTCCCGAGTGCTGGTTGATTAAAGGTGGGCGCCACCACCGCCTGGCCACCTCACCTTCTTGAGGTTGCCTCTCAGCATGGTAGAAGTGAGCTGGGTACCCACCTGTAAAATGGGCTGAGACCCCTTATCTTCCACCTCGTAGAAAACAAATAGTGGGATGAAGTGAGGGTCACATTCTCGGGCGCGGTTGGTTCTGACTTTGACCCTGACGGAGGGAATCCAGCTCTGAACTTGATTCCCGCTCTGTACGATGGGGCTAATAGAATGTGCCTCATGGGGGCTTTAGGTGACCTGACCCTCCCTCAGTCGGCAATCATCCTGGGTCAGCTGGGGGCTGCGCTCATTCAAGGAGCCAGGCGAATCTTGAATCTGTTCCCTGACACAAAGAAAGC
Source organism: Acomys russatus (assembly GCF_903995435.1). Classification (NCBI taxonomy): domain Eukaryota; kingdom Metazoa; phylum Chordata; class Mammalia; order Rodentia; family Muridae; genus Acomys; species Acomys russatus. The sequence continues at coordinate 47,822,240 of NC_067160.1, forward strand.
GAGCCCTGGCAGGTTCATATGCTATACGACCTTAGCCAAGCAACTCCTTTAGATACCTAGTTAAACAACACTAAAAACTATCGTTTGTCCCAAGCTTGCTGACAACAGCCCCCCACCCCCACCCCCGCACCCCTGGTCCAAAGCCTGTGGCTTACTCTGAAGGCTGAGAAACCGGAAACCACAACCAGAGAAGAAAACACCAATGCTACTTCTCAGCAGAGAAAGAGAATGTATCCGAGGGCTGTCTGCTGACATCTCTAGAGGAACAGAAGCCTGAAGCCGGGAGGGAGGCGCGGGCAGAAGGAGGTGACCGTGCAGGGGTAAGGGTACCCGCTAAGAGCTTGAAGCCCCTTGAGGGGTGTATAGGGAAGGCGGAAGCAAGGAGATGGAGCTGGGTTTCTATATGGTTCTGTAGGTCCCACTCTGCTGTGGTTGGTGAATGGAACACCTCTGTGGGTGTGTGTCTGAGGTGTTTCTTGCAAGGGATGACTGGTCTCTCAGTGCAGCGCCTCACCCCCTCGTCCACATCTCACGGAGGGTGAAGCTCATCTTGGCAGTGGCCTGTGTTTTCATCAGAGAGTCCAGAACAGGGGTGTGTGTGTGTTGTGCGTGCACGTGAGCAGTCTGGCTGTTACTGGAGTGTTTTCACACGCAGTTGAGCTTGTTTAGGAAGACAACAGCAGACACCAGTCTCCAGCCCCTTCCTTGATCTCTGTGGTTTCCTGCACTGTCTCATGGGGCAGTTTGGGTCTCAGCCAGCAGCAGCTGCTGCTGCTTCTTCTTCTTCTTCTTCTTCTTCTTCTTCTTCTTCTTCTTCTTCTTCTTCTTCTTCTTCTTTTTTGAGACAGGGTTTCTTTGTGTAGCCTTGGCTGTCCTGGACTCACTTTATGGACCAGGCTGTCCTCGAACTCACAGCGATCCCCCTGCCTCTGCCTCCCGAGCACCACGCCTGGCTCAACCAGCTTCTTTAAATCATGCTTGTGCCATTTCCCTTCCCTGGTGCCTCAGTTTCCTCACCTGTAAAGTGGTATAGCTCAGAATATTGGGGCCATGCTTAAGAGGGAAGAAATCCAGAGGGGAGGCCTTCAAGTTAGCCTCAAAATTCTCTAGAAATCTACGGGGCTTGAAAGTGAAGCTTCTGCTGTGGACATCTCAGGACACTCCCCCAGCAAGGAAGTGGTTGGCTTCGTGGTCCATCTTCCCACTGAACGCTGATGCCCGCAGGATCTACGTGCCGTGCCACTGTAGGCCCACACAGTGCCTGGCACCCACCACATGCTGATCTTTACCTCACAAATGAGTAAGCAGATGAACACCCAGCTTCCTCTGGTTTGGACCAGTGGCTTACAGGGTGGGTTTTGTTTTGTTTTTTTTCATTTTTTAAAAAATTATATTTCTTTTTTTCCATATATATTTATGTTATTACACATAAATAAACTACATACAGTAGGAAGAACCACTAAGCAATCAGGAATTATATATATGTACATTCACAGTATTTTGATGATTGGTATTTGGCAAACTTGAAGAAAACATCTTTCCTATCTTGGTGCATCTAAAATTCTGAATGTTACTCAATATCTGTCATATCTCATCTCTATCAACTTAAAATATCTATCTAGATCTAAAAACATCTTAACCCCTATACAACTAAGCTTAATTGTAAGGCTAAACTATCTGGTCTTCAACCCCATCAGAGACTTGAGAAGGAATAAAACTTAATTACTCGAGTGAACTGGAAGTGCTGGTCAGCAGCTTCCAAAATGGAAAAACGGCAGAGACAGTTTGTTGCCTGAACAGTCACTCAAAGCTCTCTATAACATTGGAGCATCATCTTCAGCCTTCTGGCCCAGTGTATCTGACTGACATATTTGTGAGGCAGGAACTATTGAGGATTTGCTTACCCTGTCCTGGCAGAGTTTGACCGTCAGCTCTGCCTGCATCCAAGCTTGCCCATTTTTAGACAGAATTCTGTCTTTGGCAGAAATGAGGGCATTTTGCCCAGTGGCTTGTTTGCCACATTTGAAACTATCTCTATAAGGAGGTTTTCTGATTCTCATCATCTTCTTTGAGGTAGGCTGGGTGTTGCCAGGAGATTACCTGTCTTCTTGTCAAAGAATCTTTAAAATAATAAAAACGTCTTTAAATACCATATTCTGTATGTCTCTGAGGCTTTTGAAGACCTCAGGTGTTTCTTTGTTTGTTTGTTTTTGTTTTTAAAGTACTATTTGCTAGACAAGTGCTTTACCACTGAGCTCTATCACTAGGCTTCTTGCAGATTAAATATATTTGTGTGCGGTGGTGGTAGTGGTAGTGGTGGTGGTGGTGGTGGTGCTGTGTGTCTGTGTGCCTGTGAGTATGTGTGTGTGTAAGTGTGGGGGATAGTGTGTGTGTGTGTGTGTGTGTGTGTGTGTGTGTGTGTGTGTGTAGTAGGGGAGAACCTGTTGGGGCTAACTTTCTTCTTCTGCCATGTAAACTCAGGCATGGTGGCAAGTGCCCTAACCAACTAAGCCATTTTGCTACTTCCGTTTGCAGACTTCTTATGAGATATGGGGCAGTAAGAAAGAGCTCTTGGCTTTGCCTGAACCTGGCATCCAATCCCACCAAGTCACTTGGGACAAGCCACCAGAGCCCTTGACCTTTCCTGCTAAGGGTACCAAGGCCCCGCCTCCAAGGCTACTGTCAAGGCTGGGGTAGGAAAGATGATTTAGAAGGGTTCTGGGAATTGCTCAGTCCACGCCAAGTCAGGGCTAGCTGTTTTTAGGCCGTGGGTACATGGTGGCTCTAGACACACCAAGCAAATGGTGCCAGAGCCTGTGGGGAGAGCTCTGGAATACTCATCTATATGCACTGAAAAACTGTTATTTATTGGGAACTTGTTAATACAGGCCTCTGGCCAAGCACTTTATGGGTACCATCTCTTTATGATTCTGAGAGAGAGGCTTTGCTATTCTCATTTTACAGGCAGGAGAAACCAAGTCTTTAAAAGCTCAACTCACCTGAAGTCATTCATTCAGTCAACACCCAAGGCTCGCCGGTAGATTTAGGTTTATGACCTATAGGGAAGTGGCGACAGTTTGTTCCTAGGACAGTAAATAAGACTAGTAACTGTTTCCTAAGCACATTCTAGGTTCCACGACCTTTACCGGTGTGTTTGTCGCTCTTCTTGTTAATTCAAAGGCTAAATAATTTTTTTTAAATGATGTCTTGCTCAAATTGTTTTCCTTAGCTGGTGTGATTATAGACTTGGGCCACAGAGCCTGGCTAAAGCACCCCTTCCCCTCCCCCTCCTCCCTCTGTAGTGCCAGGGAGCCAACTCAAGACCTCACTCTTGCCAGGCAAATAAATATCTCAGCACACTCCCCTTGTTTTATAGGTGAGTAAGCTGAGACTCAGGGAAGATGATGTCCAGGGAGGGTCACAGGACAAGAAATGTTGTGGTACTTGAACAAGAGCTGTCTCATTCCAAGGACAGACAGAAAAAAACACTTCCCCAGTGGCCTGAACTAGCTATTTTGTTTATCTGATTGGGAGTTTTGGGTTTTTTTGTTTTTGTTTTAATTTTCTGCTATAACCTCTTCTATTAGACATGACTTCCTGAAAGCATTTTTATGCTTGCGTTAATTTGTTATAAGAGATTGAACAAAATAGAATAGGAGGAAAAACAAAAACAAAAACAAAAACAAAACCCTAGATGGAACAATCTTAGAATTTTCTAGTAAATTCTTAGATTTGAATACACGTTTGTCTCCCCCTTTCAGGCATCAAATCAGGCAAGTTCCAGAAGTCACAAGAACAGCAAAGGTGCAAGGAGGAATGAGGGGGGAGGGCGCTTGCACGGTTAGCGGCCCTCACTTTTGATCCTGTTGGATTCAGATCGTCGAAGTCTACTCCCAGAAGCGCAATTGACAATCAGAGTCTAGAGTCAATGCAAAAGCAAAGGAATTTTATTGAGCTGATGCGCCGGGGTCTACCAAGTTCCAAGGAGATGGAAGAGCCCATTCTGCAAGAGTCAGGGATTAATATACCATATACAGATGCAGAACTTAGTGACAATGGTTATTTAGTTAACGTGTGATAGGCTAACAATAGGTGACCTTTTAGGTGAATGGGGTTCTGAGTAGGATGAGATAGGGACAGTAAATTCCGGGGGCCAGGGTTGAGATGGAGGCTAGTGGAGAATTTTTAACTTGTTCTTCTCAGTTTGCTGTTACTTTGTTTGCCCTTGTTATCCGCCTGCAATTCTTGCTTTGCTCAGCTAACAGCGCTATTGTTACCATGGCTAAGTCCAAGCCACCTGGAATCTTCCATTGCTTAGCTAACAATGTTACTGTTGTGATGGCTGAGTTCAGGCCACCTGGAATCTTACATTCCCCCTCTTCCTTGTAACTATCCCAATCCTGGAATAGTCTGATTACAGTTTATGCTCCACTAGGGTGGCCCCCTTATCTAAGCAAGCATTTTGTTGTCTTAGCATCATTATTTGGACAGTATTTATTCTCTTCCGGGATGAAAGTCAGTAACTTATTTAGACTACATGGGCCGAAGGTTATCATGAGGATGAGGAGGGGACCTAGGAGGGGGCAAATTAGGGCGGTGAGCCAGGGAGACGAATTGTACCAACACTCAAACCACCCTAGACTGGCTTCTCATTCTTGTTTGCGTTTGGCCATAGAGTCCGTTATGACTCCAGAATGGTTAGCATAAAAGCAACATTTCCTCTTTAAGGGCTGCACAGAGACCCCTTTGTTGTAAGAAAAGTAAATCTAGCCCCCTCCTGTTTTATAACACCACTTCAGGTACGGAGGACAGGGGGTCTTCTAGGTGGGATATAGATTGAGGTGTTTTATGTCCTTATCTCTAGCCACCCTGAGGTCCTGGTAATTTTGGCTTTGGATCACCAAGGCAGACGCCCCTGTTTTAGCTCCAAGTACTCCCAGCCCAACAATGTGGATACTGTTAGTCAGGTTATGAGTTCCTGTGGGAGTCTATGGTTTTTTACATCCCAGATATCTAGGAGAGACTCCTATGTGTGGTAGTTGATACAGGGCATTAACTGAACCAACACGCAGAAATCTTTATTTAGGGCTTTTGAGTAGACACAGGGAGTAACTCCTGATGAGCAGGCCCACTATGTATTGTCCAGGGCCATGTAGTACGCCCTTGGGTCTGGCCCGGACTTTTTTTTTTAAGTGTAGAAATACACAGTCCTGTAAACTCACCGGTGATTTTGTCAATGCACTGACCCTGTCCTGTGACAGATTGGAGAGATACCTGGGCATCTTATATCTGATGCCACCTGCACTGTTGGGGATCAGTGACATTGGCTGGAAGGGAGGAGTTTATGACAAAGGCTTTATAGTATGGAGGGGGGGGAGGGGCAGGGAGAGGGAGGAACAGAGCCAACAAGACTCAGTCAGCTTCTGTCTGGACTAATTGAGGACTGAGAACGTTTTAGAAACTAGCTGTAGTTGGGGGTCCGGGTTGGACGAAGGAAAGCCCAGGGTAAATTGGAACAATGGATCTTTAGTTGATAGCCTTGGTATGGGGGTAGTTGGAGGTGATGGTTTGGTGGCCAAGATGGGACTTAGTCCTACTGTGTACGTCTTTCAGAGCATAGTAACTTTTATGGTGAATAATAGGCCATCATCACCATGTTTTTTATAGAGACGCAGGCCCCATGTATGTCACTTGGTCCAAGATTTACATAATTTGCCCAGGTGGGGGTGAATTTTATTAGAAGGGGGTGACACCAGCCCCAGCAATTATGTTGGGGTTCTTGATCTACATGGGAAGGCGCAGTATACTTAGCTTGTACTGTGATTAAACCCCATGAGGAAGATAGCTTCTAGTAAGTGTTTCCAGTAGTTTCACAACCCCATGCCTGACAGTAGTGAGAGGACCCTCTGCATTTAGCTGCCTGTGACTTTTTTCAGTGATTTCTAGGGTAGGCAAAAGTAAGGGTTTGGAGCCGTTTTCTTCTGAAGGTGGTAACACATCCAAAATAGCTAGGGTCCAGCCTAAGCTTTCTGTCCCCGCTCCTGTCGGTGATAATCAGTGAGTCTGGCTGGGAGGGGTATAAGTGTGGGACGTCAAGGACTGAGCCTGCTGCGAGCTTGCATAAGTCAGGGTAAAGGTCTGGTTACCAGGAGAAAGGGGGGTGATCTTCTGTTATGGACCATACAGTGTCTCCTGATCTGGACGGGACAGACTAGGTCAGTTCCATGGGTACATGGGGTGAAGGCTGGGCTTTTCTCCAAATAGTACATACAGTCAGGAGTAAGATCATAGTTCTCATGGTGGGGCGACGGCTGCCCTCTTGAGCTTGATTTTTAGGGGGTTGTCAGTCTTTTGAAGGTTCCATGCTGGCTCAATCGGATCCGGAGCTGCTTTTGGGGCTGCCTTGACGTGGGAAGCGTGGATCCAGGCAGTGATTCCATCTACCTTGACAGCAATGGGGTTCGTCAACAGGACAGTATGAGTCCTTTCCACCATCGTTCTAGGGAAGTGGCTTGGTGGCGCCGCACGAACACTACGTCTCCTGGCTAGAACTTGTGAGGGGGTGTCAGGTGTCCCTGGGGCATAAAGAACAGACAATTGAGACCATATTTCTCTCTGTATCCTTTCTAGGGCTAACAGCCAGGCCATGATATCAGAAGGATGATCCTATGATTCTTCGATAGGCCACTAGGGGAGTAGGGCCCTCATAGATTATTTCGAAAGAGGTTAATCCCAGCTTGTAGGGGGAGTTTCTTACATGGAAAAGGCCATAGGAAGGAGCATCACCCAGTCTGCGCCAGTCTTTAAGGTCAATTTGGTTAAGATCTCTTTTATTGTTCTATTAATTCTCTCTACCTGTCCTGAGCTCTGGAGGTGGTACACGCAATGTAAATTCCAATTGGCCCCCAGTACAGAAACCAGTCCCTGACTTACCTGCAAGACAAAGGCAGGTCCATTATCTGACCCTATTACCTTGGGTGGTCTGAATCGGGGGAGGGCTTCTTCCAGGGTCTTCTTAGCTACGATGTTGGCAGTTTCTTGCTTTGTAGGACAGGCCTCTACTCATCCGGGAAAAGTGTCTATAAAGACTAGCACATATCTGTAGCCGTACTATCCTGGCTTGACCTCAGTGAAGTGTACCTCCCAGTAGACTCCTGGCCTGTCCCCCTGAATCTCTTTTCCTGTTGGCTATATCCTTCACAACTGTTGACCAGATGGCAGTACTTACAGGCGTGTACAATCTTTGACTATTTCCCACAGCCTTGGAACAAACATGGTAGAGGCTTTTACAGCCTGTATTAACTTGTCTTGGCCTCAGTGGGTCCAGCGGTGCATCTAAGAGATCCAGTCCATAGCCTGTTCCCAGGGAAGAGTGACTTTTTTTTTTTAAATAGCTTTTCATTGTCTTTTTTTAAAAAGTAGTAATTAGAGTGGTATCCTTTAATTAGGTCCTTATCTTCTTTGGAGTTGAATACGTAGGGCCATCCTTTTATTCAGTTATTTAGAGGCCGATAGGTGGCCGACCCGATATTAGAAGATAGGGGCGGCCTGACTTTGGCCATCAGAGCATTTAAACTGACCACATGTTGTTGGGCCATCTCTTTTGCAGCCCTATCTGCCCGGTTATTCCTGCGGGCCACCAGATAGCTGCCTTTCTGGTGGCCCAGGAAATGGATGACACTCGTTCTTTTGGGCAGGTGTAAAGCCTGCAGGAGGTCCAGGATTTTTTTTGTTTATTTTTAATCTCTCTTTTTTTTTTTTTTTTTTTTGGTCTGAGGACAGGAGTTGTGGATAAATGGCCCCATAGATGTGCACGGTAGCAAAAGCATATCTGCTGTCTGTGTAAATATTTATCTTTTTTGTCCTTTCCCAGCTGGAGGGCCTTGGTTAAGGGGATGAGTTCGGCTCTTTGAGCTGACGACATTCCTGGCTGGAGCCCTTTAGCCCAGATAACACTGTTGTCATCAACTACTGCTGCTTCGGCCTGTAAGAAGCTACTTCCATCAGTGTACCAAGTTACCTCGGTGTCTGGTAGCAGGGTGTCCAATACGTCCTTTCTCCATCCGTGAGCTTCAGCCAGGATCTGTAGACATTCATGATCTGTTGTCTCGACGTCAGGATCCAGTAGCAAAGTGGCTGGGTTGAGGACCGAGGGTGAGGAGAAAGATACCTGGTCTGGATTTAACAACAACATCTGGTACTGAGTCATTCTGACATTAGTGAGCCATCTGTCTGGAGATTGGTGGATTACATTCTCAAGGGCATGGGGGGTAGTGACCATTAGTCGTTGGCCCAAGGTTAGCTTGTCAGCATCTTTGGCAAGTTGGGCCATTGCAGCCATAAGCCTCAAACAAGGAGGCCACCCTGATGCCACTGGATCCAGCTTTTTGGACAGGTAGGCCACTGGCCGTTTCCAAGGGCCCAGCTGTTGCGTGAGGACTCCCTTTGCAATCCCATTATTCTCAGCCACATATAAATGGAAGGGCTTAGTTAAGTCAGGCAGTCCCAATGCTGGGGCACTCAACAGAGCTTGTTTGAGCGCTACAAAGCGCCCTGTTCAGTCTCAGTCCAGTGAAAAGGCTGGCCACCCTCAGTTAAAGGATAAAGGGGGGCAGCCATCTCAGCGAAGTCTGGTATCCATAGGCAGCAGAAGCTAGTTGTTCCCAGGAACTCCCTCAACTGTTTAGATGTTGTTGGGCTTGGCAGGTTTAAAATGGTCTGTTTTTTGGCTTTTGACAACCATCTCTGCCCAGCCTTCAGAAGATACCTCAGGTACATTACCTCTCACTGACAGATTTGTGCCTTCTTGGTGGATGCCTGGTAGCCTCCATTTCAACCCTGCCCCCAGAATTTACTGCCCCCACCTCACCCTACTTAGAATTTGCTACCTCAGACCCCCATTCACCTAAAAGGTCACCTATTGTTAGCCTATCACATGTTAACTAACCATTGTCGCTAAGCTCTGCCCGACTCTTGCAGAATGGGATCTTCCATCTCCTCGGAGTTTAGTGGACCCCGGCGCATCGGCTCAATAAAATTCCTTTGCTTTTGCATCGACTCTGAACTCTGACTCTGAATTGAGCTTCCAGGGATAGACTCCGACGATCTGAGTCTAGCATTTGCAGGTCCCACTGGGATCTGAAGCCCCTTGAGGACCAGAGTCGGTCGCGGAATAAGGAATAACAGGTACCACCATGGCTTATCTTATCTCTTGTCTGTGTTGTTCTGTCGCTTTCCTCTTTCCTCTGAATCTGGATGATGGAGTTCGGAGCCTCTCCCTGAATCCAGGGTAATGCTCACTGTGGAGGGGAAACCTGTCTCCTTCCTGGTAGACACTGGGGCCCAACATTCAGTTCTTCTGAGAGCGGAAGGTAAAATGTCAAATAAAGTCTTGGGTCCAGGGAGCCACTAGAACCAAATAATACTCATGGACTACCCGGAGAATGGTGGACCTTGGAACGGGACGGGTATCCCACTCATTTATGGTAATTCCAGATTGCCCCTACCAGCTATTGGGAAGGGATCTTCTCAACAAGATGGGGGCTCAAGTCCGTTTCCTTCCAGGGGGACCCCAAATCCGAGGACCCGCTGATGATCCAATCCATGTGCTAGCTCTCAGACTAGATGATAAATACAAACTCTTTGAATCCCCTGGTAAAAGCTAGGGCGGCCAAGACATGGACTATTGGACTTACACCTTTCCCTAAGCCTGGGCCCAAACCACAGGAATGGGAGAGCCCACCCAACAACCTCCTGTGGTGGTGGAATTAAAAATTACCGCCCAGCAAGTTGCTGTTAGACAATACCCCATGTCTAAAGAAGCGACAGAACAACACAGACAAGAGACCAGATAAGCCGTGGTGACCTTTTAGGTGAGTGGGGGTCTGAGGTAGCGAATTCTAAGTAGGGTGGGGTAGGGGCAGTAAATTCTGGGGGCAGGGTTGAAATGGAGGCTAGTGGAGAATTTTTAACTTGTTTTTCTCAGTTCACTGTTACTTTGTTTGCCCTTGTTACTGGCCTGCAATTCTTAACTTGCTTTGCTCAGCTAACAACTCTGTTATGATGGCTAAGTCCAAGCCACCTGGAATGTTACATTGCTTAGCTAATGTTACTGCTGAGTTCAGGCCACCTGGACTCGTACAAGCCAAGATCTCACTGTGTAGACCAGGATGGCCTCAAACTCAGTGATCTGCTGGTCTGTGCCTCTCTATACTGGGATTAAAGCTGTATGCCATCATGCCTGGTTGATGATGGAAAATTGTGACTACCAGCTTGATGGGACTTAAAATCAACCATGGAAACGTACCTGTGATTATATCTAGGAGGGGAATGTTCCCAGAAAGGTTGAACTGGGCAGGGAAAGAGCTACCCTAACTGTGGGCTTGTGACTTGGGCTGAACACAACGGAGAAAGCAGGGGCTGGATGGCTCAGTGGCTAAGAGTACATACTGCTCTTACGGAGAACATAGCTTTAGTTCCCAGGACCTATGTTGGCCGGCCCACAAACAGCTTGTAACTCCAGCTCCACAGGGACCTGCCACCTCTGCCTTCTGGTGATATCTGCACACATACACACACACACACACACAGACACACGCGCGCACACACACATACACACAATTAAAAACAATAAAAGTAAATCTCCCTTTAAAAAAAAAAAAAAAAAAAAAAAAGAGAAATCTAGCAGAGCACTGGCATCCCTATCTGCGGTTGTGACCAGCCACAGTAAAGACATGGAGACATCTGTATAGTACAAGGCAGCTATCCACCCAGACCACCTAACTTCCCTGTCCTGTTCCTGTTCTATTCCTGTCCCCTCGCCCCAGCTCCAGCCCCAGCCACCAGCTTTTTATTTATCAAAAGCCACACTCCTTTCTCATACAAAAAAGCTGATAGCATAGTGGGAGAGGTTCCATAGCTTACCCACTCTGACCCAGTCAGCAGCAGGACCACACCCTTTTGTCCCTTTCTTAGTGGTCCCTTTTGTCCAGATTGAGGGCTAGAAGACCTCCCCTACCGCAGCTTGCTTTTAACATGATAATCTCAGATAATCATATTTTTGGGCAGGTGGGGAAGCAACAAACATTTACGTATAGAGAGTGGGTATTGTGGGCTATAGAGTGACAATGCTATGTATATCCTGTCAGCAGTTAACAATTGAGAATACAAGGACACAACTTCGTAACCAGTTGACCCAATATGTGTGTATGGGGGGTAGGTCACCCCAACTTCTCCCCCTCTTAGTCCAAGTAACGGCTTTATCTTTAACACCAGTAAACTGTATACAATAAGAAGAATTATGAGCACTGTCAGGGTAAGAATTATATGCAATGTTCACTCCGATTGTAGTTGGCAACTTTGGAGAAAGTGCTCCACACAATGAAAAGTCCTGTTGAGCAATACTTAGATGACCAAAGGAAATTTACGATCTTGAGCTCATGGCTCTGACAATATCATCAGAGACCCATTGATTAATATTAAAGCTCTGAATTTTTGAAGTCTCAATACAGCAGTAGCATAGTCAGGGAAAGGGAATCCGAAGCCTTTTTCATTCCTTTTAATACCTTAAATCACTTTCTTATCACTAGTTAAGTTTTCACGCCCTCCAACCTTCCTAACTTTCATTTAGCAACCCTAAAACACCATCCTAGAGCCTAAAACACCTTCTTAGATCCTCACAACTTACACTTCTGTACCCTCAGACTTTACGTACACTGCTAACAAGATAGACTGTGTTTAGGCCTAGTAGTACCGGCTCTAGGTGACGCCCATGGCCTGCTTTTTATACATAGAGAGAACTGAGAAGGCAGCTTAAGCCTTGGTTTCTGCTCTCAAGCTCATAATTCTATTATTGGTCTAGTCTTCAAACCCATCAGAGATCCAAGAAGGATAAATTGCACCTGAATAAACAGGAAAGGCAGAGCAAGCAACTTCTGAATCTATTAAACATGACACAGACTTACCAGTTACCTGGACAGCCACCCTAGGTTCCTCTGTTTTTGGTGGAGGCATCAGTCTTTGGTCACCAAGCCCAGAAGATCTGACAGACTTTCCTGTGGAGTAGGACCTTAGGGGGGACTGCCCTATCTTGTCTCGGCACAGTAGGGCAATCAACTCCCTAGTGTCCTGCCTGCCCACAGTTGGACAGTGTGCTGTCAGCAGTTGAGGTAAAGGCAGCTTATTGCCCAGTGGCTAGCTTTGCCACACTTAAAGAACACTCCAGGTGGAGGGGCTTTTGTGTCCATCATCTTCTTTGGAGATCAGCGTGCTCCCAGGAGCCAATGTGCCTGTCTATCACAAACAGCTTTTTTTATTAAAACGTTTTAAATGTCATATTCTGCAGATCTCTGAAGTGTTTGAGGACCACTATATATCTGAATAGATGAAAAGGTGACTGATGGTCGGGGGGTGGTGGAGCATGCCTTTAATCCCAGCATTTGGGAGGCAGAGGCAGGTGGATTGCTGTGAGTTCAAGGCCAGCCTGGTCTACAAAGTGAGTCCAAGACAGCCAAGGCTACACAGAGAAACCCTGTATCGAAACAAACAAACAAACAAACAAAAAGTGACTATCAACTTGCATTTCTTAATTATCCTTAACAGTTTACAATAGTAGCTTTTATAAGACTAAGACTTTAGGCTTAACCTTTAAAAATTGCAATTTTGAATAAAGGCTCTTCTATTATCAAAACAAAACTTTTAATCATAAATGCAGTTCATAACCAGGCATGGTGGTGCATACCTTTAGTCTCAGCATTCATGGAGGCTGAAGCAGGTGGATCTCTGAGTTCAAAGCCAGCCTGGTCTACAAAGAGAATTCCAGGACAGCCAGGACCATTACACAGAGAAAGTCTATCTCAAAAAACCAAAAATTATAAACAAACAAACAAACAAGTGCTGTCCATAGAGAGACTGGCAACTTACTGACCTTATTATAGTGTTCCATCTTGGCCGCTATGGCAATTTATCCAAACAGATAATGCTTAAAAGAGAAAGAAGTTAGACAAACATTACTGTGAACCTGAGTAGGCATTAGGAGTTTATAAATCTTGATTAAAGACAAAGAATATAGATTAATAACCTTACTTTTCTATCATATTACTTATCTAAATTTTCTACCAGCCTGGTGTTGAGCAATTAGCAAAGATGTAAGTAGTTAGAATTACATTTTAAATTAGCTTTTGTTAATCTGAGTTGATCTTCATAACCTTAAAATTTCATATTTAGCATATTCTAAACCAGAGTTAAATCACATATACAGGGCACTGTAGCAAATATACCCTTACATTTCTGTCATCACAGAAAAGTCCGAACCAAGCAAAAATATTTGAGAGTTGTTGCTTAGTCGAAAAGGAAAAGTTCATTGAGGCTAGGAAGTTTTACAATTGTTGCTTTATACCATGAGGTCATTCTGCCAGCAAAGTGGCCACCGACATCCAGGAGGTCACTAGCCAAGATGAAGGACAGCCACATGGTTGGTATTTGATTTTTTAGTGTGTGTGTGTGTGTGTGTGTGTGTGTGTGTGTGTGAGAGAGAGAGAGAGAGAGAGAGAGAGAGAGAGAGAGAGAGAGAGAGAGAGAGAGAAGATATAGATGCATAGATAGATAGATACTCACGTATAGATTTAATTATAAGCTTTTTGTTAAAAGTTTAAAGCCAGATTTTGTTGCAGATTATATAGATTTTAAGCCATACCCAATGAACAAGTTACAAATTCTTACAAAATAGTTCACAATATAATATTAAGATTTGGGGGGGGGGCGTAGTATAGAATACAAAGAAATCAGAAATAAATGAGTAAAAGAGTGGGAAAGTAGAACCTTGTACACAGAGGGAGGGAGGGAGGGAGAGAGGGGGAGAGAGAGAGAGAGAGAGAGAGAGAGAGAGAGAGAGAGAGAGAGAGAGAGAGAGAGAGAGAGAGAGAGAGATCTGGGGTGGCTGAGATCCTTTTATCTGCAGCGCACACCTGGACCATCTGGAGGTGGCAGGTGATGACTTGAGCAACTAACTGCTAGGTCCCCGAGCGAAGAGCAGTGGAGTTGCCTGTGCACTAACACTCTTCTCTTTCTGTTTAATTAAAAATGAGGAACTAGGAAGGGGTGACGGTGAGGCACGAGGGAAGGTGCTGTGTTCTTTAGACTGCTTCCTGGTTGTCTAGGGTCAGCAACATCTTTGGAGAGCCTTAAGAAGGCTGGGATGCTGGCCAAGTCTCTGTGGGGCCATCTTGGGCTAGGAAAGTGGGGAGACCTAGCTGAAGCAGTCTGTGAGGCTGGACCACCTTTGAAGCTGTTCTGGATGCAGATTCTGAGGGAACACCTGGACCTGGCAGGACGATGGAGCTGATAAATAGTTAGCATCTCAGAATCGGTTTTGCATCCTCAAGGGTCAGGGGCACTTTAACTTCACTGGTGTCTGGTTGTTTTGCTTTTAAAACACACAACCTTTTTTCTCCCTCAAGACTGGGTTTCTCTGTGTAGCCTTACCTGTCCTGGACTCATTTTGTAGACCAGGCTGGCCTTGAACTCACAGAGATCTGCTTGCCTATGCCTCTCAGAGTGCTGGGATTACAGGCGTGCGCCATCACACCCTGCTTATACAAACTTTTAAAAGTAGCATTGTAGGGAGATTTTGTATTAACACGCGTATGAAATGTGCAATGTGCACAAATCGGCTAATGCTGATTCTCTGCTCTAAGCATGAGCAGGTGAAAAGCGCCTGTCAGTCTTTGTGAGTGAGTTTGGACTGCGTAACCAAGCTGTGATAGGGGGTTATGTATCCCCGTCCATGCCATGTGAAAGGATGGCGTGTAATAAGTCACAAGGACCAGGAAGCCAAAAAGATTGCTTGGCTCCTGCAGAGACATCCATGTCTCCTCAACTTACTCTTCTTTATAGTCGGAGGGTTTGGAATAAAAGTTTTGAACCTTGTTACCTGTATAGTTACCATAGAAACCATAACCAGGAGTAGGTTTGCTGCATAGGAAGGCTTTTTAGTTTGATGAACCATCACCTTTCCTTCAGCCAGTCTCTCTAGCTATTCCCACGTAGGCGGATCAGTATATGTGTCACCTGCTTTTTTACTGTTCTGGGTCTCTTCCTTTGCATCTTCCATGTCAACAGCTAAGATTTTTCGGGAGGCCTCCTTTGGTCAAATCTTTACTAGCCTTGAAAGAATCCAATGCTTTCCTTTGTTTCCTGTGGAAATAAAGGCGTAGCCTCTTCCCTAACGCAACACGTTTCCTGTCTTCCATTCTGAGGTTAACACATCCTTAAAGTATTGGTCTAATTCAGCAATCCTCTCCAAACTCCAGTGTTTTTCAGCAGCTGTGCTACCTGTCTCACTGTCATCTTAAAAATTTGAAGGTAATAAGACATTATGTAACCAATCTCTCGGGAACTTACAGTGATCCTCCTGCCTCTGCCTCCCGAGTGCTGGGATTAAAGGCATGTGCCACCACGCCTGGCTCCCAGCACAGAATCTTATGTGGAGCTGTACAGCTCATGCCCCTGCTTCCCCACTTCCCCCCTTTTAAGACAAGGTTGCATGTATCTCAAGTTGGCCTCAAGCTCACTATGGGGTCAAGCCTGGCCTTGGAGCCCTGCCTGCCTGCCCCACCCTTCCCAGAGCAGGGATCGTGGGCGTGCACCACCATGGCTGACCTAGAGTGTGTCCTTTTGGGTCCGGCTCCTTTTGCTGAGTGCTGAATGTTGAGGTCCTCTAGCCGATGTGCTATGCCTGCAGCTTGCCTGCTCTTACTGCTGCTGATGGGCCTTGGGGTCCAGTGTGGGGTATGCCACCTTCAGATGCTCATGCCTTGGAGTTGGGAGAAGAACGCCTGTGTCACAGGCACGTGTCCCCATGGGTTGGATGGATGGATGGATGGATGCCATCAGATAGGATTTAAGCAAACCGTTAGGAAGAGCTTCCAGTCCCTGAAGGTTACGATCCACTGGTTCCTGCCCTCAGAGGAGGAAGCCGTGGAAGTTCCTTCTCAGAACAGGAGGAAAGGGCTAGATTCCAGGCAGAGTGACCTGGAGCCAGGCCTTGACTCCTTCCTGTCTGGCACGGGCCCCTTCCCAGCTGTCTAGGGTTCCCAGACTTCCCGGCAGTGCTCCAGCCATTTGTGGAGGGTTGGGGCAGGGGGGCTTTGAGTGTCACCTCCCTGCTTGAGCCAACGTGGGCCACGTGCAACGCTGCTTCTAAGGCCTTTTGGAAAACTTGGCTGTTGGTAGGACACTTGCTTAGCATGCACATAGCCTGGGTTCCATCCCTCACACCATGCAACTGGATGGGAGTGCACACCTATCCTTCTACTGCTGTTGATGGGGTGCCAAGGTCAGAAGTCCTAGGTCATCCTTGGTTATACACTGAGTTCATGGACTACTCCAGGACCCTGTCTTAAAAGGGGGGGGGGTGGAGGAGTGGGAAGGGGTAAGGCCTTGTCCCTTCAGGAACAGGTATCGGCCTCTGCAGCCTTTCCAAGTTAATATAGTAAGAGTTTCTATATGGAGAGCCACACCATTTTCCTTTTCTTTCTTTCTTTCTTTCTTTCTTTCTTTCTTTCTTTCTTTCTTTCTTTCTTTCTTCTTTTTTTAGAGACAGAGTTTCTCTGTGTAGCCTTGGCTGTCCTGGACTCACTTTGTAGACCAGGCTGGCCTCAAACTCACAGAGATCCTCCTGCCTCTGCCTCCTGAGTGTTGGTATTAAAGGGGGTGCGCCACCACACCCAGCTCTCACATTTTCTAAAGCGCAGTGTTCCACAAAGCAGCGCTACTTCCCAGAGCTGGGCTGTGGAGGAGAGCTTTCCTCAGAACCATATTTAGGCACCTCATCATCAAAGTGCCTTGTCTGCTCGCCTTTCTCACTCTGGGCCGTCTCACACACTTCTCCATTGGTTGTTCCTGGGAGTACCGCTTGAGGTTGTTTGCACCCAACACAGCTCCCCATGGGTGATGTGGAGGCCAGTGGCCTCCTCTCTTGTGACTCCTAGCCTGATTTGGTTTTTCCTCTTGGCAAGGGAGTCAGAGGACCAGTCCAGAGCCTCTATTCTGCGTTGGCATGTAGACCTGAGTCAACAGTCCTGATAACCAGCCCATTTCCTGGGGCCAAGGGAACAAAGCCTGTGACTGCTGCGGAGGGATCTGTCTGCCCACCCCCCTCTTCCTGAAACAGCTGTTTATTCTTTTGACAGGAGCTGGAACACGGCACCTTCCTTTCCTCTGAGCTGTGCCTCCTTCGGCAGGCCGGAGCTCAATAGGACTCCCTTGCTTTGCTGTTTGCTCTGAAGGGACCGCAGCAGACAATGAGGTATGTGCATTGGTCAAAGGACTTGCGCCTTTCAGCCTTGGGTCACCAGGAGCTACTGTTAGGCCACCAAATGGTCCCACCTGAGGGAGGATCCTTGCTCCCTCCCTAACCTTTTCTTGGTCCCTTCTATGGTTTTGTTGTCCTTTACCCAGTGGCTCTGGAAGCAGGGGCTGGTGGAATGCTGGCTCAGCCACTTTGGCATTCCAAGTCTCTTGGCCGGACCAGGGCTGGGCCAGTCAAGGCTGCAGCCTGGGGTTCTCTGGGCTGACAGTGCAGGGGCAAGGGCTGAGTCTTGGGCAGGGCGTTGTGGGAGGGTGCTGCTGAGCCTTCAGAACAGCCAGGCATCTCACTAGCATGTCTCTGCTGTACAAAACGGTTTGATGGTGGCTCCTGGGGCAGCCAGGAAAAATGGTGGCTGCATTCGGCTTTGGGTTTCTTGAGGAGACTGAAGCAGAGACAGTAAGGTGCTCCTTGGAACAGGTTGCGCTGCCTG
Organism: Acomys russatus; assembly: GCF_903995435.1. Taxonomy (NCBI): domain Eukaryota; kingdom Metazoa; phylum Chordata; class Mammalia; order Rodentia; family Muridae; genus Acomys; species Acomys russatus. Next base: position 47,840,038 of record NC_067160.1, read on the forward strand.
CGATGGTGTGCAACGGCTGGCAGAGTGACAGTTGACTGTGGATCTAATCAGAGACCTGGGTCTCACTTTCTTGAATCTGTGTTTATTTTGACCCTATTGTTATTAATATTTGTGTGTGTGTGTGTGTGTATGTGTGTGTGTGAGCACGAGTGCGCTCACGAGCATTTGTGGGCCCAGAGGCCAGATCCCCTGAAGCTGGAGTTACAGGAAGTTGTAAACCTTGATGTGGGTGCTGGGCAACCAAGCTGCAGCCCCCCCTGTAAGCAGAAAGTCCGCTTACCCACCAGGTCGGGTCCAGATTCCAACCTTCCTTCTTAATGAAAAGCATAACTTGAAACTGGCCTCTCTTATATGCCCCCATCAATTGTATCAGTTTTTCTCCACATGGGGAATCTTCTAATAAAATGCCCCCCTATCCTGACATTGCTCCACTGCCAAGAACAAAACCTAGAGCTGGATGATGTTCTGACCTTAAAATCCATCGCTTCCGCGAGTGTTCAGTAACCTCAAGCCAGCTACCCCGTCACTCATGCTTGCTCTCAGCCAGAAAGCAAAGAAAGCCACGGGAGGCACACACAGGAGGTACCTTGCTAGTGGCAGCAAAGTGGCCCATCAGGCTCCCCAGTTGGCCTGAGGAAAAGCTGACCCTAGCTAGTGCTTGGCCAGTTGAGGGGGAAAGGGGGGGGTCAGTCACAACGTGGCAACCCTGAGTGGCATTAAAAAGACTTGCATCTTCCCAGGATGGCTGACAGGGCCCTGGAGGCCAACTCCCGTGATGGAATCCCAGCTCCAGCACTGTGTGCTGAGCACATTAGCAAGGCACTTAGCATTTCTGAGCCTGTTTTCAGGTCTGCAAAATGGGATTAATAACACAGTTATGCCCAGGGTTGTTGAGACGGAACTGGAGGACAGCTGGAGAAAGGCTTAGCCCAGGCTTGGCTCAGGAAGGAAGCAGGTATAAGCTGACTCAATGGGGGGGAGGGGGGGCGGAAGGCGCTTTAAGAAAAAGATTTTTAAAGTTGTAGATACAGTATCAGGCAGGGAAGTGAATGTGCAAACTATGAGAAGGGATGTCACAGTAGGTGAAAAGGCCAAGTCCTTCAAACACGGCATTCAGAAAACAAGAAAATGATGGGGGGAAATGGAAAATGAGGGGATGAGATGTGTGGAGGTGCATGATACACTTGCTACATTTTAGATGCAAATTTAAAAAATATTTTGATTGCTTTTGGTCATGTCCATGCATGCGTGTCTGTGTGAGTGGGCAGTGTGTGCATGAGTCCAGGTGCGCAAGTCCCTGGGGCCACAGTGGTTGTGAGCAGTTTCACTCCTACCTGCTGAGCCATCTCTCCAGCCCCAGGGCTGCAGATTCCCATCCCATCGGAATCCTGACAAGATAGTCTAGACTGGTGGTTCTCAACCTTCCCAACACTGGGACCCTCCAATATGGTTCCTCACGTTGTGGTGGTGCCCAGCCATAAAATTATCTTTGTGGCTATTTCCTTTTGCTACTATTACGAATCATAATGCAAATATCTGTGCTTTCTGGGAGGGGGGAGTCTTAGGCGACACCTGCGAAAAGGGGTCGAGATCCGCGGATTGAGAACTGATGTCCTAGTGTCGTTTTAAATCACATGTACTTAGCATGTGTGTTGGGGAGGAGGACGCGTGCGTGCGTGCGTGCGTGCGTGCGTGCGTGCGTGCGTGCGTGCGTGTGTGTGTGTGTGTGTGTGTGTGTAGAGGTCAGAGGACAGCTTGCAAGAGTCACTTCTCGACGTCATGTAAGACCCCAGGACCCAAGGGTGGAAGTCACGAGAGAGGCAAAAGAAAGAAAAAGATAAAAAAAGAAAAGAAACCAAAAGATTGATGAGGTCACTTGGTCTCTGGTGTAGTTCATGAGTGGTTATTGCTTATTGCTGAGCACTGGGCAGAACTGCTTTGGGTCCCATAGTTTGTTGTTAGCGGTGTTGCAACTAGGATGGTCTGGACAGCTTCCTGCTCAGGTGGCTTTAGGCAGATCCTCAGAGAGTGTAGACTTTGTTCCTTGAGAGGCAGTGGAACAGGGCAGCTCCACCTGAGTGTCAGTTTGGAGAGGCCCTGCAGGCCCGGCCCTTTGTGACCCCTGAGCTGGGAGAAGGTGGGTCCTGGGTGCTATACAAGGTTCTGGGATCCCAGTGGGTGAATAAGCAGGGTGCCCCTCCCCCATGCTCCCACCCCCGTCCCCCCCTGCTCCTGCCCCCCCCCCCATACCCTCCCAGCTTCAGACAGCTGCCAGAGCTAGTCAGGGATTTCTCCAGACTCTAGGGAACCCTTTCTGCTTTAGAAAGTGCTTTAGAAAGTGCTTGAGTTTTCTCCTATCTGTATTCTGGTGTGAATAAAACTCCATCTTTTCTTTTTCTTTTTCTTTTTTTAATTTTATGTATATGTGAGCCACCATGTGGTTGCTGGGAATTGAACTCAGGACCTCTGGAAGAGCAGCCAACTGAGCCATCTCTCCAGGCACCTAAAACTCCATCTTATGAGGGGATCCAAAGGCCCAAGCTTTATAGGACCTGGTAAGCCAGTCTCTGTGCTGAGGATATGTTGGTTGGCTGTCATCCATGTGGATCATGGCAGCAGGGTGAGCTCTTGTGCCTACGGGGTAAGCCCTGGGGTTGATTTTTCATCCAGGCCTGGGTAAGTAGAGACAGCCGGGAGGAGAAGGCTGGTACAAATGACTTCTTTCTGGACTGTGAAACTCTGCTTCCAGGATAGGATACTGACCCTTGGTCTTTGAGAAGGATGGCCTCTGCCGCTTTTCTGTCTGATGTTGGCAAATGCTTAATGTGGGCGCCTATGAGAGGCAGCAAGGTGGCTTGGCTGCAGCCTTGCCTCAGATTTGGGTGTACTGGGGTCTTGGGCTCATCCCAACTTCTCTGTCACAGGGTGTCATATGGGCCTGGCATTCTTGTTTCTGGTGCACACACAGCTCTGCATCCATGACGGGAACCTCTTTCCCTAAAGAGCATTGCCATGGTTACGGCTGCCATTTGTGGAGTACACGCTGGTTGCCTGGCGCAGTGTACCTTGTAGGCACAGTCTACTTCTGTGCTTTGCAGAGCCTCAAGGAAGATGTTTGTGTGTCCATATTATACATGAAACAGAACCTCAGCTTAAAGCAGTTTCCCCAGGGGACACCTCTGGGACTCTGCTGGGGCCAGAGTCTTCACCTAGTCTAATTTTTACCTGTAGTGCTGGATTAAAACACTCTTGGTTATAATTGAGGGTTTGGGGGACCCAAAGGCTGGCTTCTTAAGCAGAGGATTAGGACGGTGGTGAAGTCTTCCTTAGCATGTCTGGTGTACAGAGTCCCATCACCAGTAGCATGTGTGTGTATGTGCTTGCATGCATGTGAGAGAGGGGAGAGAGAGAGAAATATGGAGAGAGACAGAGACAGAGACAGAGAGCACATGCACAGTCAATAGGCAATTGGTCACTACTGGACATTCTATGGTCTGTTTAACCTTCTGCCTGTCTCTCTGGAATGGAAGCTCCACAGTGGCCTTGTTTATGCATGTGTCTATGTTTTTGAGAACCCGCTGGTACCCAGTAGTCTGGTCCATGGTGGTTGATGGGTCAGGGTGGCCTGTGCCAATCTGGACTCATCGTGCCTGGCTGTTCCTTGAGGAAGAGGAGTAGGCTCCAGGCCATGGTGGCAGGTTTTCAGGTGGGAGTATTAGGATTCTGCTCCAGGCCAAGAGCACTTTCTAGGAGATTTAGTTTCTTTGGCAAGCGCTTTCTCTCTGCCTGTCCCCTGCTCTCCATGGTGATGCTAGTGCTAATGGCTTTTCCAGAGCCCTTGTGCATCCAGCCTCCAGCTGAGGTTCACCTTTTGCCCTGAAATGAGATAGAGAAAACAGGACTGCCCAGTGTCCCCTCCAGAGAGGAACTATTTGCAAGGAATGTTTCCATCTGGTTGTTGGATCTGGGAGGGTCTCTGAGGGGTGTCCATTGAACCCTGAGGTGGAATCTGGAAGGTGGAGACATCTACCTTGTGAGATGTCACAGGCATTGGCACATGTCCCAGGAGTTGGGGTGCAGGTTCATCTGAGAATCCATGCAGGGGCTAGCCTTGGCAAGGTTGAACCTGGGAGTGGCCCAAGAATGGAGTTAGAGACAGATGACAAGAGCGTTGAGTCGCAGGGTCTCAGAGGTGGCAGAAGGGCTCCACACTATCACAGATTGAACCACTGGGTGGCCTAAGATCACCCAGGGGTCTCCTGTGTGATTTAAACTCATTTCACTGCCTGTCTCTCTGTCTCTAGCTATTTCTCTGTCTCTGTCTGTCTCTCTGTGTTTCTGTCTCTGTTTCTCTCTCCCTCCCTTCCTCCCTCTCTCTGTCTTTTGTTTTATTTTGTTTTTTCCAAGACAGGGTTTTCTCTGTGTAGTCTTGGCAGTGCTGGAACTCGCTCTGTAAACCAGGCTGGCCTCGAACTCGGAGATCCTCATGCCTTTGCCTCCGGAGTGCTGGGATTAAAGGTGTGGGCCACCATGCCCTGCCTTCTTTTCTTTAAAAGTACAACTTCTGTTTTTACTTTCTCTAGATAGTTTTTTCTTCTGTTCACCTGAAGCCACCTCTTTTTCACGGGCTTTGGTGGAGGTCATGTGGCAGCATCAGCAGGTGGAAATCACGGTGGGGGGTATCTGGTCCTTCGGAGCGGGCTTCATGACCTTGCCATGACCACCTTGCTATGGATGGCACAGCTCACTCAGTAGTGCAGCTTGACTCCGGGTTTGGGAAGTGTGTGAGCATCGAAGACATTTGTTTTGGATATGCTCCTGACAGCAGCAGCCTCTACAATTTTCCGAATGAAGAATTTCTTAATGGCTTTGTCCTTGGGCGTGTACCAGGCACAGTTTGTGCAGGACACATGGGCGCTCGGCTCTCTTTGGTGTGATCATTGCATGTTTGTTTGTTGTTTTTCTTCCTCCTCCTCCTGTTGTTGTTGTTGTTGTTGTTATTATTATTATTATTATTATTATTATTATTATTATTATTATTATTATCATTGTCATCTTGGAGCCAAGATCCAAAAAATGTCAAACTCATTTCTTACCCGGTAGGGAAGACAGCCATCCATGACTCTTCAGAACTGCAGTTTGAAGGACTTTTAGACCATGCTGGCTGCCAAATGTCTCATTTGGTCCAGAGAGAAAACCAAAAAGGTTGTAAAAGACTAATTGGCCATCCTGCCAGTCCTTCCTCCCCAGGGGACGTGGGTTCCAGATTCTAGGGAGCACGCTGTGCCCATTTCTGACGCGTCACTCCCACAGCTTTCTGCTTGCAAGGCTCTCACCTGAGGCGCGATTAGCCACAAACACGGGGCACGTAGTTCCAAGCCATCAGTGAAGCCAAGACAGAAATATGCTTGGAGCGTTGCCTCTGATGTGAATTTCTGAAATCTACAAAAGCCACGCTCACCTAACTGGGCTGTGGAAGGTGGGGGTCAGGAGCGCTGGCCAGGACTGGCTCTGGTGGCACAGGCCACGCTGCTGCTCCACGTCACGTCCCTTCCACTTGTGAGAGGCTTTGCATTTGGTGCTAGGTGAGTGGGGTTGGTGCAGCTGATCCTGGAAGCCGGGACTTGCCTTTGCCTCTCAGAAAGCACAGGGCGACCTAGGACTTGATTAGAGAAATTAAAGCTAGTCTCCCTTTGCCTTGAATGTCCCTCGTTTGCGTCAGTTGTAGAAGCTGTATTCTAGAGGTCTCCCTCCTCTAAACGTTTTGAGCACTTCTAAGCACCAGCCCTCATTTTCAGCAGACCCTCCCAGCAGCAGCCTTTCTGAACATCGGTAAGGAAGGCTGTTTCCAAAAGGCATTGCTCTGAAATCATTAGCTCTCTCTCCCTCTCCCTCTTCCTGTTCCTCCCCTCCCTCCTGAGGCAGAGTCTTACAATGTAACCCTGGACGGCCTAGAATGCGCTGTCATCTGCCTGCTCCTGCCTCCTGAGTTCTGGAATTAAAAGCATGCGTGTGTGTGTGTGTGTGTGTGTGTGTGTGTGTGTGTGTGTGTGTGTGTGGTCTCATATGCCAGAATGCACATACGGTGGTCAGAGTCATATGCCTTCCATGGCATATTTTGGGCATCAGGCTCAGGCCATAGGCTTTCTCAGAAAGCTGGCTTACACATAGAGCCATCTTACTCGCCCTTATGTCTTAGTTGAGATAGAGTCTTGCTGTGTGTAGCCCAGGCTGGCCTCAAATTTGCACTTTCCCCGCATCACTCTTATCCCCATTGTCAAAACAAGAGCACTAGTTGAACTTACTCTTGTAGGGTCCCCGGTGCCTAATCTGAAACTCTGGCCTCAGATAGGTGAATTCAGACTCTGGAGCAGTGGATGGCTTAGCATCTAAGGTGTAGATTCTCACGCAGCTGGACCAAATAACAGGACACATTAATGTTTGTGCGAAGAAATGTTCAAATGGAATAGAGATTACAAGAGGCTGTGATGCCCTATGAATTACAAAGTTTTTGTTTTTGTTTTTTTGATTTTCCAAGGCTTTTAGAGATGTGGATGAGGGCCAAGGAACTCTAGTTTCTTGTGTAATGTTAAAACTCAAACCCTAATCTGAAGCTGCAGCCTCAGATTCTTGTCATCTCACACCTGGGGCTCTTTGCCTCTGAGTCTGTTGTGGGGTGTCCTTAAGTGCAGTGGGGTCAACTTGGTGTAGGTGGGCTTGGCTCAGAGAACTAAGGCTTGGGAATCTCAGTGGTCACCCAAGTCCCTGGCAGGGGGGGGGAGGGGAGAGGGTTGGGGTTCCTTATGTCACACACAGAATGAGGCACTCGCAGAAGAGCAAACAAAGCTTCTCAGAGGTAGAAGAGCAGCCCCCTGAAAAGGAAGGAAGGGACCAGAAGATGAGCGGCCAGCCTGGCCTTGCCTGGGGCTTTCTGTCCCCAGCACTGATGAGCTCCAGCTGTAGAAAACCAGGGAGTCGAGGCTTCCGACTGGCTCAGGTCTCCGGGTGGGAGGTAAGGTAGGAGAAGTAGGCTTAGGAAGCAAGGAGAGCAAGGACTAGGGGTCAGCTGTCATCCTGGTCACTCAGGGCCTTTTAAAATCCACAGCCTCTGGGCTAAACTTAGTAAATGGACTATATTAAATAGACGCTGTTCTCTCAAGGCCCAGCCTGGTACTCACGTGCAGGCGGAAGGCTTCAAAACTGAACTCAGCTGATTGACATGCTCTGTGCTCACGTCTAGAATTAACCTGGAGGCCTTCTGCTGCTTTGCAGATGCCTCTTCCTTCTGAGAGAAGCTCACAGCTTCTGTCTTTGTTTAGCTCATTAAGAAGCCAGCTCTGAGAGAGCCAGGCGTGGTGGCACACACCTTTAATCCCAGCACTTGGGAGGCAGAGGCAGGCAGATCGCCGTGAGTTCGAGGCCAGCCTGGTCTACAAAATGAGTCCAGGACCGCTAAGATAACAGAGAAACCCTGTTCTGGGAGAAAAAAAAAGAAGCCAGTTCCACAAAATGCCTCTTATTCTTAGCTACTACCTAAAATGAAAAGGAAAGTGAGATAGCTCAGCAGGTAAAGGCACTTTCTGCCAAGCCTGAGGACCCAAGTTCAATCCCCAGAGCATAGTCTTAGTCAGGGTTTCTGTTGCTGTGATAAACACCATGACCAAAAGCAACCCAGGAAGGAAAGGGTTAATTTCCTTACAGATCCCAGGTTGCACTCCTGTCACAGAGGGAAGTCAGGAGCTCAAGGCAGGAACCTGGAGGCAGGAGCAGATGCAGAGGCCATGGAGGCATGTGCTCTGGCTTGCTTTCCATGGCTTGCTCAGCCTGTCTTCTTATGAGTTTCCTACTTAGCCTTCCTTCTGGGGGGATGCGGAGTGGCCTTTGGAATACCACCCCAGTGATACTGAGAGTGGGAAGTTGGAGGTGTCCAGAACGTTAGGACAGGGCAGTTGGGATCTACTTAGCGTCCTTTTGGCGAGCCTGGTCTCTAGGTGTCTGATGTTCTGGGCGATAAGGCCCGGCACCCATTGCCTTGTGAGGTGCTTGGGCCAGATAGACAAGGCCTGGCTCCAGAGTGGCTGGGTCATCTGTGGCTCAGAGCCATGTCCTGTCTGAGCTCTTGGAATCTCCAAGAGCCAGCAAGTCTTGAGGAACAATTCCTCCCTGGGGAGGAGAGTGCAGTGAGGGATCAAAATGTTAACGTCAGAACTCCCTAATATAGGCACAGCCACGTGCAAATGCATTCTACAGGTGCTCCCTTTCTTCGGCCATTAGACTAGTCTGTGACTCTCCCCACTAATGTTGGGGTTCTCGTACTCTTCCCCCAAGCCCTCAGCAGGTGGACAGGCCCTCTGAACTCCTCCCCAACTCCCCATGCATCATTGAGAGCTCTGTCCACCCCTCCCCCCCCCTCCCCTTCTTTCTTGTGCAAACACTCTGAGGTAAGTTTTGGTTTTTATGTCCTTCTGCATTGTGGATGCTGCTCCCCAGAAGTTCTCACCTCTCTATCGTGGTGGCACCACTTGTCTTCACCACTGACACTCCCCTTTCGTGTCCCGTGTCCCTTCTACAGGGTGGTGCCTTCCCTGATTGCACTGATGTACGTCCCAACCTGTTAGTCCCCCCTCTGCCCAGTACCCTGTCCCTTCTTGCACAATCTTAGGCAGTGCTTTAAAGACACCCATGGACTCCCTTCTGTAGTTCCAGTGGCTTGCTTGCTTGTGTGTGTGTGTTGTGGGTGGGGCTGAAAGGTGGGTGTAGCCTAGATTATAAAGAGCCATTAGAACATGTCGTCAGTACCCAGGACAACAGAGCTGGTGAATGAGAGCTTGCCTCCCCCAGGGTCAGAGGTAACTAGGATTCTTAGCCCACATGGAAGAGCTCAGCATCCTCCTCAGCACACGCAGCCTCATTAACTGCACTGGTCTAATTGGCCGTGGCTGGTTTGTGCTCTTGAGGCGTTGGGGGAGGGGGACACACACGCCTCAGGTTCCAGTGAATTACAGAATTACACATAAGTGTATCCCCTTAGAGACGCTGTGGGCAGAGGTCTTTCGTCACTTCCATCATCTAAATTATTTTATGTGTGTGAGTGTTTTACCTACATGTATTTATGTGCACCACCTGTGTGTCTGGTGCCCGTGGAGGCCAGAAGAAGAAGGGCGTTCCCGAAGGCTGTGAGCTGCCTTGTGCATGCTGGTAACTGAAGTCAGCAAGTGTTCCACTGACCTGTTTAAACCACCGAGCTGTTTCTCCAGCCCCAGAAGCCATCTCTCCATTTTATTTAATCTATTTTCCCCTCTTTTTCTCCCCGCCTCCACAGGAGAAAATAATGAATGTCAAGGGAAAAGTAATCCTGTCGACGCTGGTTGTCTCAACTGTGGTCGTCGTGTTTTGGGAATATGTCAACAGGTAATTATGAAGCCAGCTAGAGTGATGGAGATGGAACGGCCATTTTCATCCCATGTGAATGGTGCTGGCTGTCTGACCAAGCAGGGCAGACATAAGGAGCTGAGCCGTAAACAGGAGTCACCCTTCCTGTGCCTTGAGCCCTGGATGGTCGTTAAAACCGCAGACCGTCTAGGTGACTTCTGAGTAATTATCTTCCTTCTCGCCATATCTGTAGCCTAGACCTAGAGAGAAGGCACATGAAGCCAAAACCACAATCTCAAGTAATTTGTATAAGCAGAGACCAGAAATTCCAAGCCAGGCTGGGTGGTGCATACATGGAATCCTTGTTCTTGGGAGGCAGAGGCAAGAGGATCCTACAAGTTTAAGACCAGGCTTGTCTACATAGTGACTTCCAGGCCAGCTATAGCCTTACAGGGAGACTGTCTCAATAAAATAAAATAAAAAGGGGCTGGAGAGGTGGCTTTGGCTGCTAAGAGGCACCTTCAGCTGCTCTTGCAGAGGACCCAGGTTTGATTCCCAGCCCCCACATGATGCCTCACAAACACTTGTAACTCCAGTTCCAGGAGAATCCTACCTTGTTTTCTAGACTCCATGGGCACCAGAAACACAAATGGAGCACATCCATACACTCAGGCAAAACACTCATACGCATAAAATTCAAAAAATAATAAGAATAAAGGGGAAAAGAGACATAAATAAAAAGCAGGTAAGAATCCCATGAGAAAACAGCCTAAAGCCCTGCAGTCCTAAGATATTTGTAGGTTTAAAGGAGCCATCCAAGTTGTTGGGTTTTGCTGCAAAAATATTAAGTTTTCCTAGTGATTCATTTGTGCCTGGCTGAAGCACTTTCCCCAACCTCCCCTCATCCCCCCTTTTCCTCCGCTCAGCTTTGGAAAGCAGAGTGAACGAATGTTTCCCTCTTGTCAAAGGCAGCTGTGAATTAAGATCTCTGTGCTGCCTCTGCTTCTGGAAGTTCCAGTGTCTGGCCTCAGGGAGAGATATATCTCCACAGCAAAGTCCCCGCAGGCCCCTAAAGAAGGGACACCGTCTGAGCGCTGTTCCACTTGAGCAAGTCCAGAGCTAGCTGGAGAGCAGTCACAGTAGATTACCATTTCCACAGTGGCGCATTTTTAGTGGCCTGCGGGTTCTGTGATCTGGGTTGACATCTGATTTATCTCTTTCAGAATTTTGAGTTTTAAAGTTGGAGGATGACTCACAGGAACTCCCTTGGTTACAAGAAGCCAAAACTGTCTCCTTAGGTACCGGAAGGACTAGGAGTGGCAACCTAAGTCAGATTGCAGAAGATACACATTTCAAAGGGTGGCAAACGTAGAGCCACTTCTAGGATGTTCAGCTGTTTCATTCTGAATAGCTGGTTTTGAGAAAAAGCATGACTAGTTAAGGCGTGACTGACTACAAAGGTCTGGAAACTAGGACATTTGAATTGAGGAAGCTAGTCAGATGTGGCCACCCTTGGGCTCTTGGGAGCTGAGAGAGCATCCTGGCTAGACCCTCAAGCCACACTGCTTGGTTGGTCCTGGGCTTCTTCTACTGTCTGTGTGACCTTGGCCAAGTTCCTCAGCTCTTCCGGTCTTCAGTTGTCCACCTTTGAAAATGAGGGTACTATCCCAAGTGTGGCAGATCATACGGCAGTCCCCACGCTTGAGTGGTTGAGGCAGGAGGATCACTTTGAGTTGAAGCCAACCTGGGTTACACAGTAAGGTTAAAGCCAGCCTAAAACTATGGAATGAGACTCTGTCAACACACACACACACACACACACACACACACACACACACACACACACACACACACAAAACAAACAGCAGAAATCATAGCTCAGTGGCTATGTACAAGGGCTTGTACAAGGGCACGGGTTCCATCTCTCCACCACAGATGAGCAAACAAGAAAGCTCCCCCTGCCGCCATCACCTTCACCTTAGTCATCTCTGTCATCATAGCCAGGTACCACAACTTGGGCGACTTCAACAGCAGGAATTTATCTCTGTGTTCTCAAGGCCAGAGAGTCTCAGATGAAGGTGCCGTCCTTGTCAGATCCCAGGTGCCCTCGGCTTACAGACAGACACCTTCTCCCCAGACCCAAACGTGATGGACAAGAAGCAACTTGGAATTGTTTGCTTTTCTTATTTAAAAAACACTAACTGCATCATGTGGTCCCATTCTTATACTCCTATTTAAACCTAGTTATTTTTCAGACACCCACCTCCAAGTGCCACATGTTGGGGACAGGGTTTCAATAGACACAGGGTGGCCATATTCACCGCACAGTAGCAGCGTCTGCCCCGAGGGGCAAAACATGGCATCAGGATTGTGGCAGATGGAAGAAATGACCCCAACGGCTGGGATTGTCCAAGAGAGTAAGAGCCCTCCGGGGCTGGAGCACTTGCTTGGATGGCTGGCAAGCCATGAGCTGAGTTTGATTAGGCAACTTTGGTGTTGTCTAATTAGAACTGTGCCTCTGTCTTTTGAGTGGCTCACAGAATGAAGAGATGATGACTTAAAGAGCTAGCTCACTGGTTGAGAGTGTTTGCTGCTCTTCCGAAGGACCTGGGTTCAGTTTCTTAGCACCCTCATTGGGCAGTAGGTGGCAGCGGCCAGTAACTCCAGCTCCAGGGGATTCAGTGCCCTCTTCTGGCCTCTGTAGGCACTGCACACATAAGGCATTTCCCTCCTTTCCTCCTTCCCCTCTTTCTCTACACACACACACACACACACTGAAGGCTCAAGAGCCCATATAGGCGTGGCTACTCAGAAGAAGTGCTATTTTTGCGTTAAGACTCGAGCCCTGAGCATCATGGCTAGATGCAGTCTGGCTGCTTCAGGGTAGTTGTTTGATGCTGAGACTCTAGATACATTGTTTTCTGACTCATGAGATCACTTGATTTTCTGCAAGAGTCCCAAGAGGGAACAGGTCTCTGCTACTGTCCAAGCAGGCCATGCAATGACCTGAGGCTGACCAAGGGTGTTCACTCTAGAGAGGCAGGTGGCACTGTGTTCAAAGGGATTTAAATCTAACTAAGTGAATATGTCCAACAAATAGTTAATAAATCATTTAAAAATAACATTGCCTTCTGGGACAGTCAGGGCTACAGTGAGACCCTGTGTCAAAAAATAATAATAGGGGCTGGAGAGATGGCTCTGGCGCAGTGGTTAAGAGCACTTGTTGCTTCTTCGGAGGACCCCTGATTTGAGTCCCAACACCCAATGGTGACTTACAATCATCTGTAACTCTAGTTTCAGGGGATCTAATGCCCTCTTCTGGTCTCCAAGGGATCAGGCACAAAAGTGATGCACAGATGTACTTGCAGGCAAAACATCTATATGAATAATAATAATAATAATAAACAATAACAATAACAATAATACATGCAGGCAAAACACCTATATGCATAATAATAATAGTAGTAGTAGTAATAATCATCATCATCTATGACCCAGGAAAGCATTTGATTAGAAGGTTTTTGGAAATAAAGTGTCATTCTAGAGCTGGAAGAAGTATTAAAAGTTAATGTAACGACTGACTAGAGGGAAGTCGCTCTCCCTGGCCTAGCCTTTCAGGTGCTGGTTAAAGCAACAACCTTGGGGTCTGCTCTGCCGAAGGGATCTGAGCTGAATGTGCCAAGCTGTTTCCTGGCAGGAAGATTAAATCCTCAGTGTGTGGGCCAGTAGGCCACAGTCTTTCCACCTTCCCCGGCCTCCTCACTGCCCAGCATCTGAGAATGTGGCAGAAGGGGACTTCCTGTCACCGAACAGCTGGCTGACTCTGAAAGAGAGAAAGAGAAGGGAGAAAAATCCCCAAAACGAGAACAGGAATTGAGAGTGTTTGGATGCCCCCTTCCTTTCCTTGGCCGTGCCTGTGGGGATTCCCTGCGAATTAAAGTGTAGTGACATGTTTTTATTTGTTTGCCTTTAGCCAAGAAGGCTCTTTCTTGTGGATTTACCACACAAAGTAAGTGCTCTGAACTCTGTATCTATTGGACGTCTCTATCTCCTAAATCCCCTCTATCTCTCTCTACACACCCCGAAGAGGGATGCTCTGGCCATAGTACATAGTGTGGGGAGGAGAGAGGCCAGGAGAGATAGCTGGACCCCTAGGGCCCTGGGGTCAGGGCTGTATCCCGCCAGTCCTCAGACTGGTCTTTATAGAATAGTGACATGTGTTTTGCCCTGGGTTCTGGTCAGGGGACTCTTTGTATGGTGTCATGGGGATTATTCTTGGCTGACTGATAAAAGAACCTGGGGAGCCATGCGCTGGAGGGGCTGAGGGAGGAGCCATGTTAAGCTCTAGTTTCAGTAAGCTCCAGACAAAATTATTCTTCCTAAGGGCTTTCAGATCACCTTAGCCTTCCCTTGAGTGTAATTCATTCCCTGAGATTACGCCTGGCCCTGCTGAGGGACCTTGGCGTCCTGCTCAAAGCTACCCTAAGCCTGTATTTTAGCCATAAAAATGAGAATCGATGTGAAACTTTTCTTTGGGATTGCCAAGGTCATGTGAAAGTACACACTGGGGTTACCAAATCAGCGGTGTTTTCTTGGTGTGTGGGATGTGCACGTGGGCGCGCATGCATCTGTAATTGTGCTTGCCTTTGTGTGTGTGTCAGAGGTCGACTTTAGTATCTTCCCCTGTTATTCTCTGCCTTAATTTTGGAGACAGAGTCTCTTTCTGAAGCCAGGTATCATCATTTTTGCCTACACTGGCTGGGCAGCCATTCCCAGGATCCTTTGTTTCCATCGCCCGCCCCTGTGCCCACCTAAGTGCTGGGATTCTAGCTGTCCACCGTCCACCACTCTGTCTGACTTGTGAGTAAATGCTGCGGATCTAAACTCAGGCCCTCACGCTTTAGAAACAAGCACTTTACCTACTGTGTGTGTGCGTCTGTGTGCATGTGAGCGTGTGTGTCTCTGTGTGTGTGTATGTGTGTGTGTACATAAATGTGGTGGATAATTTGGTTCTTTCCTTCTACCCTATGGGTTCCAGGAATTGAACTCAGGTCATCAGACTTGGTGGCAAGTACCTTTTTACCCATAGAGACATCTTGCTGGCCTTTCTTTTTCTATTCCCTGTGGAATTATGATGATGATGATGATGATGATGATGATGATGATGGTGGTGGTGGTGGTGATGGTGGTGGTGGTGGTGGTGGTGGTGGTGGTGGTGGTGATGATGATGGTGGTGATGATGGTGGTGGTGGTGGTGATGATGAGGGGAGATGTGTGTGATGATGGTGATGATGATATGATGGTGATGCTGATGATTGATGTAGGATGGTGATGCTGCTGCTGGTGATGATGGTGATGCTGATGCTGCGTGGTTGTGCTGCGGGGTGGTGTGGTGGATGCTGCTGGGTGGTGGTGGTGATGGCTGATGATGGTGCTGCTGCTGCTGCTGCCGCTGATGGTGCTGATGTGGCTGGTGATTGGGTGCTGCTGGTATGCGTGCTGGTGCTGGTGCTGCTGCTGCTGGGTGCTGCTGCTGCTGGTGCTGCTGGTGCTGATGGTGCTGCTGCTGCGACTGTTTCTTTCACCCTCGTCTCCCCCCCGGTTTCCCTTCCCCTCAGGTGCTTCTGGAGGCAGATGACCTCTAGAGTGGGTTTCTTAGCCAGGTGTGCCACAGTGTGCCTGTCATCGCAGCCAGAGGCCAAGTGGAAGGACAGCTGAGCTAGTGAGTTCGAGACTACCCTGAACTAGGTGCCAAGACCCCATCTCAAAACAACATCCCTGACACTGTATGCCTAGAGTTACCTTGCCAGCCCCACCCCTTTCATCCAAGAGACCAAATTATCTCAAGTCGGGCCTAAGAGCTTTTATAACTAGTTTTCTTTCTTTCTTTTTTCCCCCCCTTTTCCTTTCTTTTCTTTTCTTTCTTTTTCTAGACAGGGATGCTCTGTGTAGCCTTGTCTGTCCTGGACTTATAACTAGTTTCCTAACATCCCCTTTGGCAATCTTCACAGTTCCAGAAGTCATCACTGATTGGGCAACTGGAATTTTTCTCCGACCGGCCTTTGTATTACGCACGCATTACACACCTGCACTCACTGTTAGGAAGGTGGATTATTTTAATTAAGTTCACCTCCATCACAGCCACGTTCAAGCTCACCAAGCTCTCCCATGTGTGCTGCTCACTGGGCATTCCAAACCCTCCATGGAGTGGTGGTCATCGACCATCCTTTTCAGAGGAGAAAGGTGGGGCTTACACGGGGTGCGTGTGGACCACAATTACTCTACTAGCAAGCAGAGTTCTGGACCACAGGCTTATGTGTCTGAAGGGTCCCACTGTTCTATTGTCCCTGCCCCTCATCCTTCAGGGGTTCCGGGAGGGCACAGCTGAGGCACCTCAGGCTTGTCCTCTCCCTTTTAGCTCAGGATTTTTCATCTCCCTGTTTCATGAACTGCAGCTTGAAGTTCATTTTTAATAGTAAACTCTGCTCCTTAAAGTTTGGAAACCCCGTGCAGCGGGAACCACCGCCTTCTTTTCTAGACCTGTTTATATTCTTTTTCATTTCCTAGAATTCCAGAGGTTGCTGGAAGTAGCAGACAGAAGCACTGGTGGTTTCCAGGCTGGTTTAACTATGAGTAAGGGATCGGGATGAGTTCATTCATTCATGATGCTGGCAGAGGGTCCATGGCCTTCTCACGCACTCCTGCCTTACTGAAATCTTTTTTGTTGTTGTAGTTGTTGTTCTTAATTTCTATTGCTATTGTGTGTGTATGTGTGTATGGTGTATATATGATTGCAGGTGCATGCATGCCACAGCACACATATAGAGCTCAGAAGACATCTTTTGGGAGACAACTCTGTCTGTCTTTCCGCTGTGGGTTCTGGGAATCAAACTCAGATGGTCAGGCTTTCACAGCAAGCAGTTTTACTGTATGAGCCATCTCACCAGTTTGGGAGGAATCTATCTTACAAGTGGAGTTCTGAGGATCTCCCCTTCCTCTTCTCCTCCCTTCCTCCCTTCTTCCGGTGTCCTTTTCTTTCTCCAGTTAAGGGTTGAAGATCAGGCAAGGTGGCTCAGGCCTTTAATCCCAGCACTCAGGAGGCAGAGGCAGACAGACCTCTGTGAGTTCGAGGCCAGCCTGGTCCTACAAAGTGAAGCCAGAACAGCCAGGACTACAAGAGAAACCCTGTCTCGAAAAACCAAAAATAAATAAATAAATAAATAAATAAATAAAAGGATGTGTGTGTGTGTGTGTGTGTGTGTGAAAGACCAAGCTGAAGTTTAAATTTCAGAATAGACAAACAACAGAAATGTCCCTTGGAGGGCTTTTCTAAAAAGTCTCCCCTACTCCTGAAATAACAGAAGGTTACAAGGTCATTGACATCTAACCTCTGACCAGCATGGTAGCCAGAGAGGCAAACGCTGCATTTTTTTACCCACAGTGCCTAGGAATCAGTGCTCAGTGCCACAGGCGCCCCAGTCCACTCAGTACCATGAAACTGATGCATGCTCTACCTTGAGACACGAGGCATAGAAGAGTCCCATACTGCCCAGACACCTGTGCTTACCAGTTTTGTTTTCTCTTTCTACACAGGACCCACAGTTATCAAGAAGAGGACGTAGAAAGAGGGAGAGAAAAGGAAAAACATGAAAACAGTATTCAAGAGCCTCCGCTGTGGGACTGGTTCAATCCAAAGTAAGAGCAGAGTAAGGCTCACCGAAGGAGCTGGCCGGAGGTGGGACCAGTGCAGGCCACGTGGGGCATGCTGAGCATGGTGCCTGCAGAAGTGGGGTGTCTTAGCATCTATTATGGCTAAGAAACTGAGATCTGGGTACGTTGAACCGAACAGACTGAGCACTGTGGTAACTGTGACAGGAAATGGCCAGTGGTAGGTGAAGCACAAAACCCTGAACAAAAAGAGCCTTCCACGTCACTTAGAATGCTGTGGAAATCCACAGAATCTGGAGTGGGCCAAGAAAACTCTCTCTAGATTCAGTTAACGTATTTGTGAGGTAGATATTACGAGCTGAGAGATTTATCGGGCCATGAATTCACTCTTTACACAAATGCTTATCAGGAACTAGGATTTATTAGCTGGTTATTTGCCATACCGCTGCTCCCTGGGCACTCATGTTTTCAGACACTAGCCCAAAGCATTGAGCCTAAACTGGCTATATAAAACAAACCAAGAGCTAGGGAGTTGGCACAATGGGTAGAGTGCTAGTGTGAGTACTAGAGGTCAGCCCCCTGGGAGCCATGCGGAGCCAACTACGGTGGCATGCACATGCAGTGATGACCGTGTATCTGCATCGAAATGGAAACACAGACAGCCAGGCTGGTGTAGGAAACCCTGCCTCAGACATGGTGGGGCGTGAGGATGGTCACCTGTCTGACCTCTACGTGTGTGTCGTGGAATGTGTATGCTTACACACTCCATACATACCACACACACGCATGCACACATAAGACTACAATAGGATAGACTATCAAAGTGCATCACACTCAAGATGAGTATTCACACGTGGAATTTTGTTTCTGTGTATGTGTACGTATTTGGATGTAATATAAACTATTTATTCATTTAATCACAACCGATTCTATATTTCTCAGCAGGAATTATGGCTTTAGAAAACACTATGGTAGGTATTGTGTTGGGGACAATATGGTACACATCAGAAGTTCCTGACCTTGACCTGGGGTTGTGTAGCTCGGTAGCAAAGTATGTGCTTATCATGTGTGAGGACCAATGCATGAAGAAGACAAGGAGGGGGGAGGGGGAGGAGGAAGGAAAAGAGAGGAGGTGGGGAGGAGGGGGAGGAAGTGGGGGGGATTCATAGTCTTATAGGACAGTTGATGTGAAGCTAGTATTTGACACAGTTACTGAGGTCATGTGATCAACTGACGAGAAATATGTGGTTTAGCGACTAAGAACAGAAGCGCCCAGGGTGATGGACTTGTGAGTGGTGGTGGCATGGCTAGGCATTACCAGGAAAGGGATGCGAGGAGCAGACAGAGGTTTAGCAGCTGGGAGGTGGCACTGTGTGGTGCAGGTGTCAAGGAGCTTCTGGGTGGAGGGACTCAGGTGCTCACGAGCTTGGCTGGAGATGGAGGATGAGGTGTCATCAGAGTACAGGCAGCAGGGAGATCTGTAGATGAGGGCATCCGGGTCGGGGACCGGATGTGTTCTGTCTCAATGATGGAGGAGCTGGAGGAGAAAAAGAACCCTCAGGGAAGCAGGAACAGCTGTAGAGGAAGGAGAGAGAGAGAGAGCACTGCCTCATCCTTCGGGAGGGATCTTGGGCCCTGGAGAAAATGGGTGTGTTCTGGCAGGTCCACTTATTTCTCAGGATAGTAGGGAGAGTCATGCCACTGTGCCAGAGTCGGGGGTCTATCCCGCCTGTGTCCTGTGATAGGCTAGGCAGTGGGGCAGCTGCCTGGGAGACACTATGAGTGTAAAAAGTTGGGAGCACTGCAGCTTTGCTAAGCCTCTTCGATGGGGATGAGGTCCAGGGGCCTGGACAGATAGAGGTAGCCCCTGAGCACCTTCTTGAAGAGTATGGGGCAGTCTTACTGTGACATTTGCACTGTGAATGAATTACTGTGGGCAGAGGGAAGAAACAGGCCACAGCCACCTCATGCCCTACTCAGCTTCCCTCGGAAACAAATGGCAAGCAAATGTAAAAAGAATATGGCTTGGAGCCAGGTGCGATGGTGCATGCCTGAAATCCCAGGACTCTGGGAGGCAGAGGCAGGATCTCTGTGAGTTCAAGGCCAGCCTGGTCTACAAAGTGAGTTCAGGATAGCCAAGGCCATACAGAGAAACCCTGTCTCAAAAAACAAACAAACCAAAATGTGTATGGCTTTGAGGGCTATGGAGACGTCTTAGTCAATAATGTGCTTGCCTTGCAAGCCTGAGAACCCAAGCTTAATCTCCAGAATGCATTAAAACACACACACACACACACATACACATACACACACACACATACACATACACACAACACACACACACACAACACACACATACACACACACACAACATACACACACACACCACACACATACACACACACAACACACATACACACACACAACACACACACAACACACACAGACACACACACACAACACACATACACACACACACAACACACACAGACACACACACACACACACACAACACACACAGACACACACACACACCAAAATCCAGATGTAGGGGAATTCACTTGTAATTTCACACTGGAATATGGAGACAGGTGGATCAGTGTAGCCCTGGGCAGCCACTCTATCCTAATTTGTGAGTTTTAGACCAGTGAGAAACTCCCTCCCTGCCCCCCCCCACCCCTCTCCATACACGTAAATGAATGGCACCTGAGAAACAACACCCAAGAGTGCTCTCTAGTCTCCACTTTGAGTGTGCGCACACACACACACCTACACATGCACACAAAATATTGGTTTTAATTACCATCACATTAAAAGCCTTTTCAAGAGCCAGGTGTGGTGGCTCACGCCGTTAATCCCAGCACTCGGGAGGCAGAGGCAGGTGGATCACTGTGGGTTCGAGGCCAGCCTGCTCTACAAAGTGAGTCCAGGACAGCCAAGGCTACACAGAGAAACCCTGTCTTGAAAAACCCAAAACAAAACAAACCAAAACAAACAAACAAAAAGCCTTCTCAAGGTACCAAAATATGTTTCTTGAATAAGTGACTGAATAAGTAACTAAATGCCATTTTTTTAAAAAATTGTGTATCAATGTAGCCTTTCCTGTGAACCGCCACAGATCCAGTCCAGTGTGGAGTGTGCATGTTTCCACACCGTGGCCTCTGCTTTCTGTCTTGGTCACTCCTGGCCTTTATACTTTCTCACTTCTCCCTCTTCCTACCACAGGAGTGTCTGGGCACTGACGCATCACATCCTCTTCTTCGTTGTAGTCTACTTTCCATTTTGCCCCAGCCTGGCGTAAGACAACATGGAGAGCCCGGCTCTCACGGCTGTGTCTTTGGCACACGTGCTTCTGTGCCCTGACTTGTATCGACCTGCCTGCTGCCATCTCTCTTTGCCTGGATCACAGGACCCACATGGATTTCTCAATTTTGATCCAGCCCTGCTCTTTCTCACTTTTCATCTCAGTAAACAGTTCACTCCGAGTCTGGGAGATTTTTTTTTTTTTCTTTGTCCACTTACAGTCTAATTCTTTTATCAATTCTTGCTCTCAGATTCTTAACACATGCTCTCTCCACTCCACAGCCATCCCCCATTGGTGCTGCCGTCGGCTCTTTCATGGGTTACTACAGTCTGAGTACACAGTCTCCTATGTGATCCATAAGAATTTTAAATATTGATTCATTGATTTGTGTGTGACAAGGCAGAGGACAACCTGTGGGAGTTGGTTCTTCCTCTGGGTGGGAGTCTGGGATCAAACTCTGGCTGTCAGGTCTCACGCAAGGGCCTTTGCCTGCTGAGCCATCTTGCTGGCCTCATTCACAGAATTTTAATATTTGCTCTAGCTGGCCCTTGGATACCAGTAATGTACCTGTGCGTAGAGACATTCAGCCGAGAACAAACCCCTGGTAAGGCTTTATTTTCCTTGAAGCTTTCACCCTGTATGGTGGATGTGAGGATGCTAAGGTGACAGTGTTGAGTGCCCCATTCAGAAGGAAGGGCGTTGAGTGGCCTTGCCTGCCACCTCTTCTTCCTTCTAGAACTGCATCATGGTGATGCTGGCTAAGGCAGTTGACGGTATCACAGTGGCTTCTTTGGGGGGGATGAGGTTGTGGGATTTGATGACTGTGCTGGCTTCAGGCACAGGGCCCCCCTCCTAGAAGCTGGTCTCCTCTCACTCCCCCCACCCCCACCCCCTTGCTCACACCTGCACTTCCAAGCTGTTGTCTGGTTTCTCAGTCAAGGGTCACGGACATGCTATAATTGTCAGTGGAACTGAACAATTAACTGCTGGCAAACAGGACGCTTCAACTTTTAATTTAGTTTTAATTTTTAATAGTGCTGTTTTGTCTTTGGGCTCAAAGGAAGCTCTCCGTTTCAAGTGACCAAAGTGGACAGTGGATTTCTTCCAGTCAGGGCCTGAGGGGCCATGTAGCTAAGGAGTGGCTGGTGGGTTGAGCACCCATGGGATTTGAGGGGCTTTCAAGGGGAAGAAGTAGGTGTCATCTCTCTGGGCCAGGGCTTAACTTCAGTTTGGCTCTTTGTATAAATAAATTAAGTGACCAGTGGCTCAGTCCCCTTCTGTAGCCTCACTGGACATGCCAGTAGGTGCTGGCGGTGGCTGCTGAGGACATTAACTGCAGGAGTGAAAGTCCTGTAGTTAGCTCCTGTGTACACAAAACATTAAATTCAGGCCTACTCACTCTTTTTATTGAACCAGTGTAATGCTGCCTGCTCCTACACAACAAGCACAACCAAGGGAGTTGGCTCGGTTACAGCTACTGAGGCGTCCTTCCTTGACAGGCAGAATCAACAACGCAGCCAATGAGGCTGTGGTAGGTGAGGGAGAACACGTTCACGGACCGCAGGTTTTGAGAAATGGAGTCTGTGTATGCTTATTTATTTTTCCCTTTTTGTTTTGAAACGAGTCCCCCGATAAAGCCGGAGTGCAGGAGGATAACACTCTACAGGTGAGCAACCCACAGAGCTGGCTCCTGTGAGCTCCCGACACCAGCGGCACAAACGCTTGTCACAGTTCAGCGCTGACGACATGCCTCGGTACCTGCAGAGTGGACCAAGGCAAATCTGGGGTTTCACCAGATTTTTATCAATAGGGCAATGAGTGTCCACTTAAGGAACAGCAGGAGCTGGAGCTCGAAGCACTAGACCCTAGAGAAAGACTCTCTTGGGGTCAAGTCCCACTGTTCCCCCTTAGTAGCTGTGTGACTGCAGGCAAATTACTTAACCTCCCTGTTGCAGCCTCCTGATTGATTAAATAGGAAACAGTTGGTTACTTGCACATGGCGCTGACGTAATGTAACATCCTGTACTCCTGCTCAGAGCACTGGCACTTAAGATTGCTTTAATGACCAGAGGGGATACAGTTGACTTCAGCAGTGACCCTGTCTCAGAAGAAAGAACCTTCTTTGGTAACCAAGTCTCCTAGAAAGTGCTCCATATTCATATATGTAATTGTCAGCATCCATGACCAGTGATAATGGCCTTGGACACGCTAGTAAGTTTCCCTGAGCCTTGCTTCTCATACCTGGATAACGAATACAACGTGTCACAGGCCTGTGATAAGGACAAGCTTGCCTAGGGTTGGTACAGAGTCCCCTACAGCATCTCTCATGGCTGAGGGGAGCCCCGAAGACCTGTGCCCACCCTACAACAGGCACGCCTGGTATGCTAGAGATGGAGCCGAGACTCACTCTGAGGTCTCAAGCAAGCTGGCACAAGGCACCAGGTGGCCAGGAGAGCAGGTGGCCAATAGGTCTTTCCCTGCCCTGCCAGGACACCAAGCGGAGGGCCTTCCAGCTGTTGCAGGAAGAAAGAGAGGCCAGCCAGAGGCAATACAGGCCAGGATGGGAGACCGAATGCACCTCAAGAGTTAGAGAGCAGAGCCTGGGAGTGGGCAGCTCCCCACTCTCCCCAGCAGGCTCTCTGTAGCTACTTTGCTAATGACAGGCCCAGGTTCGTGCCATCTACCCTGCCCACCGGCTACCATGAAAGGTGCAGGCAACATTTCTCCTGGCTCCTTGCAGCAGCGGCAGGGCTGTGTGTGCAACCACCGAGGTCCAGGGTGTACCCCAGTCTCCTTCCAGCCCCTGCTGGGTGGCTTTTCCCCTGTGAAGCACAGGCAAAGGCCAGGTCAGGGCCAGGGCCATCTAAGGGCAGGACTTCAGCTCTGGGAGCCAGTGAGGCTTAGTAAATACCAGGCAAATGCTGGGCAAAGCAAAGCGAGCGTGGTCAAGGAGTGGTCCTCCCACCCAGGACTTATTCTTTTTTACTTCAGTCTGTTCCACATGAGTCAAAGGTCCAGGATGAGTCTTTGCCTTGCTCCTGCCTAGACTCCACCCCTGCTGAGCTCTGCTGCTTCCTGTTCTAACTGCAGTCACTGTTGCTACCTGTCTGGCTCCCTGTGTTGGTGTGCTGGGTCTCATTCAAGCTTTCTGAGTAATGGAAAAAGACTCCTCGTCCCTTTTATGTTCCTAGTGAAGAGACAAATGTGGGCAGTGTGTATGTGTGTGGCGGGGAGGGGGGGTGGCGGGGGCAGGCAGGGTGTCCTGCCAGAGCCTTGCTTTCCAGCCATGGCTGTGCTGTGCTCCACGGAGTCCCCTTCTTTCTGGGCACTTCGACATCCCTATCTATAAAATGGCTCTGGTGTCATGAGTGTTACCCCAGGGCAGCCCTGACAACACACTCAGAGACAAGGAGTGGGGCTGGAGAGACGGTGCACGGGTACAAAGCCCTCACTCTGCTATGCAAGCCTGAGTTCCGATTCCCAGCACCCTTTTAAAATGCTGGGTGGGTGTGGCAGCCTGCTGGTGCGTCCACCGCTTCCACGCTGGAGACCGGATTCCCCAGAACAAGCTGGCTGCCTAGGCTCGGACCTGCTGATAAACTCTGGGCTCTCTTGAAGAGTTCCCGTCTCAGCGAAGAGTCCCAACAGCGGCCCTGAGTGTGCGTACACACTGCAGTCACATACGTGCCAGTGTGCATAGCACACATGCAGATGTTTCACAAGTTCTAAAGATGAGAGAGAGGCTGGAGAGATGGCTCAGAGGTTAAGAGCACTGTCTGCTCTTCCAGAGGTCCTGAGTTCAATTCCTAGCAACCGCATGGTGGCTCACAACCATCTACAATGTGATCTGATGCCCCTTTCTGGCCTGCAGATGTACACCCAGGCAGAGCACTGTATAATAATCATAATCATAATGAGAGAGAATAGTAAAAATAGGAGGAAGGAGGTTATTTGGTGTGTCCACATTGGCAAGTAACAAATACAGGTCTTGTAATTCTAGTTCTATCTTTGGGGGCACAGATGGCCATTTAGGTTCAAGTGCCAAGTAAGAGGTGTCTGTAACTTAACTGGTAAGTGTGTGGTCCTGCCCACCACTGGCCCATCCTTGCCACCACAGCAGTCTGTCCTTCAGTGTGGTTTCACAAGTTGGTAGAACTATGTGAGAACCCTTACTAGGGAGACAAGTCCGCACCCCCCATCCTCACCCCACCCCCCACCCCCCCGCTTAGCTGGTACCAGGCCTTGGCTTCAGACTGCTGGGGAAGTTCTGGGAGGGGCACAGGCATGCCCTTAGAGCGTCTTCAATGCCGATAGCACCAGCAGCCCCTTAGTCTGGGGCTCTTTCCAGCCAAAGGCAGACAGGAAGAGCCTTTTCTCTCTCGGCTCTGACTTTGTTCTCTCACCCACCCTGTATCACATCTTAGGGGCCTTCTTAAGCTTTGATGATATTCTCAGGGACAAGTAACAACCCAAGTATGTCAGTCGCAGACTGGAGAGAAAAGCAAAGGTGTCAGGGATGTGGGTTTTCGGCAGAGTGCCTACCTAGCATACATGAAACCCCGAGTTGGATTCACAGCTCTTCATAAAGGGGGTACAGTGGTTCATGCCTGTAATCTCAGCACTTGGAAGATGGAGGTTGGAGAGTCAGAAGTTCAGGGTGATCTTTGGCTACCAAGGGAGGTTGAGACTGCCTAGGCTACATGAATAAGCCGTGCCTCATGGTATCACTAAATGAGAATCCAAGACAGTGCCTGGGCAGCCCTCCGCGGTGCCTGGGCCCGGTGCTCCTGCTACAAATGTCACTTCTGCTCAAGCATTTCGGATGAAGATAGAATCAGGATTCATGGACGGTTGCTCCGGAGAGATCTTGCCTGGCCTCTTTTTCCTTAGCCAGTCTCTCACCTTAGCATAAGTGTTCTGACTCATGGCGTTGTATGTTTTGTCACCAGGAACCGCCCGGAGGTTTTGACAGTGACCCCATGGAAGGCGCCAGTTGTGTGGGAAGGCACTTACGACACAGCTCTGCTGGAAAAGTATTATGCCAGACAGAAAATCACCGTGGGGCTCACAGTCTTTGCTGTGGGAAAGTAAGTGTCTTGCCCTTGAACTTTTTCTCGTTCTACTGTCAAGGTATTTGTGAGGGGGACCCATGGCCCCACAGAGGCTGCAGTCTGTCTGAGTTACTAGACAGGAGATTTCTCTCTCTAATGAAGGCTGAGGAGGAAAAAAATCAATAGTAGGTAAGTCTACCCATTCCTACCAGAGAGGAGATAAAGGGTCTTCAATGCCACCAGAACCCATAATTAACCGCACACCTGCCACTCTTTCTTCCCTGGCCTCCAGGGCTTTCCTGGGGAGTCCTCAAATGCCAGCTGCTAACACTAGTTACAGTAACTCCCATTTCCTTCTTCAGAGCATTTCATGAAGGAAAATTGTACTCTTTCGTACTTGAAGGTCAAGCTATGTTATTGGTATAAAGCATAACCTGTTTTTATTTCCTTACTGAATGAAGTGCTTACCCCAAAATAAAACGTTAAGTTTCCTTTTCTTTTTTTCTTTTTCTTTCATTTATTTATTTGAGTCAGAGTTGCATTTTCAAGGAGGTGGCTTTTTTGTTGTTGTTGTTGTTGTTGTTGTTGTTGTTTGTTTGTTCATTTTTGTTTTTCAAGACAGGATTTTTCTGTGTAGCCCTGGCTTTTAAATATGAAATATGAACCACCCAACATACATGGCATAAAATTTATTGTTAGAAGCATGGGGAGAGAGGGAAGGGGGCACCCCAGAGGGACAGAGAGAGAAAGAGAGAGGAAAAGGAAGAGAGAGCAAGAGAGACAGGAAGAGAGGAAAAAGAGAGAAGGGGTGGGGGAGGGGGCTGGGAGGAGGGGAGTTTGCCCATTTTATAATCCTGGGAAGGAGCACACCTAATGGCTGGTAGGTAATGACATCATAGGTGGATAGGCAGCCTGGGGGCAATATGCTAACACTGGCTGTCCTAGAACTCACTGTGGACCAGGCTGGCCTTGAACTACCTCTGCTTCCCAAGTGCTGGGATTAAAGGTGTGTGCCACCACCACCCGGTTTGTGTTTTAAGAAAGGCTAAGTGCCGGGTGTGGTGGCACACGTATTCAATCCTAGCACTTGGGAGGCAGAGGCAGGCGGATCGCTGTGAGTTCGAGGCCAGCCTGGACTACAGAGAGAGTCCAGGACACCCAAGGATACACAGAGAAACCCTGTCTCAAAAACAAAACAAAACAACAACAACAACAAAAGGCTAAGTGAGGATTGTGAGAGAGCTACCAAAAAAGTAAGACACATTAGAGTGTGGGTGTGGGCTGCTCTGAATCACTCTGTGCTACTTTTTTTAAAAAGGTGTGTGCGTGCGTGTGTATGCACAAGTAGGTCAGAAGACGGTTTTCAGGTGTTGGCCCTCTCATTCCACTGTGTGGGCTCTGGGGATCCAACTGAAGTCTCCAAGTTTGGCAGCGAGTTACCCTTACCTGCTGAAAAGTCTTGCTGGTTTTGTTTCTTGTTCAGGTTGTTTCTATTCTTAAAAAGCCACAAAACGAACAGGAAGTTGACTCCCATGCCATGTACAAAAGGGGTAGGAGCATGTTGACCTGACTTTGAGCTTTGACAAGATAGGACCTAAAAGAAGACACTGTGATGAGATCACAGGAAACCCCCCACCCCACACACACACACACAGTTGCTCAGATGTCCTTGTCTTTGGGAAGTCCTGACTTTGCTCAGTGTGCTGACTCCCTGACCTTTCACTGGAGGAATTTGTATTGTTTAGGGATTGGAGTCAGGGCCCAGCTCAGCAGACCGTGTAGGCACAGATAAGACAGCCACTCTGCACATTGATTTGATCCTGGTGTTCCCCCCCCAAAGGAACAGAACGTTACCCACTGTCCCACAATGCTATCAATCGTGCGATCACAACTCTGCAGAAAGCCAGAAAACAGAAAGGCAACAAAAGGCCCTGGGAGTCCCTCCCACATCCTGGTGAAAGCTGTGCTTCCAGCTAGGCAAGTCTGCAACAGGGCTACACATAGAAACTCAGTCTCCAAAACCCATAAAACATCACCAACAATAGCAAAACCACTTAGGAGTCAACAGAATGACTCCTAGGGAAAGTGCACCTGGACCTTGAGGGAGGTGTGGCAGCTTGCTTTGTCTTTTTTTTTAATCTCAATGCCTGGAGCTACCTGAATTAAAAAAAAAAAAAAAAAGTTAACCTTTTTAAACTTTCCATTAGATGTCACAGTGACGCCACCCCACCACCTCCCACACACACAAGAATTGTTTCCTAAACTTCAGGGCACGCTGGTTTTTCTTAAAGATCAGAGTACAGAAGTCTGTCCCGACTTCTTGCCATGGAGTCTTGGCACCCAACACTAAGAGTGCAATTTATTTCACACACAAACAACCCAAGCATCAAGAAAAACAAAACAACAACAACAACAACAAGAGAAAAACAAAAAACAGAATACCAGTCACTGTTGCATCCGGAACATCGTGATTGGCTACTTGTGTGCTCAGTAAACTGACTCTGAGCCATCCATATTCTTTGTGTAAGTTCACGGTTTGGAAAAAGACCCTCTGACTTCTCCCTCATACTGCAGTCACCTTAGTGTGATTTGGAAGGCAGGCTGGAACTTGAGCTTGTAAAAGACATCAATACGATGTCAATTTGAATGAGTAAATAGTCAAATTGACATGAGATATTTATTAGAATGGCCAGATTAAAAAAAAAAAAAACCCGATGATACCAAATGTTGGAAAATATATGAAGTAACAGGAACCCTTGTTCATGTTGGGAGTACAAAATGGCGCAGCCACTTTGGAAGAAATTTTGGCAGCTCCTTGCAAAACTAAACATGCCCTTATCATAATCTAGCGATCAAATTCCTTGGAATTGACCCAAGTGAGTTGAGAACATGTCTACACAAAAACCTGCATAGATATTTTTAGAAACGTTATTCATAACTGCTAAAACTTGGAAGCAAGCAAGGCAAACGGAAAAATAAACTGCTCAAGTCAAACAATAGGACATTATTCATTGCTACAAAATAATCTCTAAAGCCACAGAAAACAAGGAAGAATTTTTGTCACTTGTCACTAAGTGAAGAACCCAATCTGGAAAGGTTCTTGTGCTGGCTAGTTTTATGTCAACTTGACACAAGCTCCAGTCATCCCAGAGGAGAGAGCCTCAGCTGAGAAAATGCCTTCATACGATCCAGCTGTAGGCCAGCCTGTAGGTCATTTTCTTAGTGGTTGATGGGGGAGGGCCCTAGCCCACTGTGTCAGCTCCTGCCTCTGTGTTCTCCTCTGCTTGAGTTCCCGTCCTGACTTCTTTCAATGATCAACAGCAATGTGGAAGCGTAAGCTGAGTAAACCCTTCCTTTGCGAGGTTGCCTTTGGTCTTGGTGTCCCGTCAGAGCAAGGGGCCCCTGAGCAGGACAGGTCCACACCGTTCCACTTCAGATTCTGGTTCCGGAAGAGGTAAAACTATAGTTTCAGGGAAAGAATTTTGACTGTGAGGAGCTGGGGGGGGGGGCGGGGGGGCAGGGGAGGGAGCGGGGAAGAAGAGCCTAGAAGATTTTCAAGACAGCAAAAGTCTTCTGAGTGATACAAAAGTGGCGGATATACCTGACACTATGCACGCTTTCCAAAGTGAGCGTTAGTGTAAATGACGTGCCCTATATCAGTGTAAGCGTGTGCCAACTGTCACAGAGCTGTTCATGTGTCCAGACCGGAGGTGTGTGGGTGCTCTTGGTACTTCAAGCTCGGGTTTGCTCAGAATTCAGAATTATTCTAAAGAATGCTATTTAAATTTTTTTTTTTTTAATGTTATGTGTATTGGTGTTTTGTCTGCATGTGTGTCTGTGAGAGGGTGTTGGATCTCCTGGAACTGGAGTTACAGATGGTTGTGAGCGGCCATGTAGGTGCTGGGAATTGAACCCGGGACCTCTGGTTACGAGCAACCAGTGCTCTTAACCACGGAACCCAAAGAATGCTGTTTTTGAAAAGTCACAAAAAAAGAGTTCAAACAGAGCTGCACCGTAGCTTAGATGACTGATTAGTATGTGTGATGCTCTAGGCTTGTTCTTAGGCACCACACAAACTGCAGATGTGGTGGCATGGCCTTGGAATCCTAAGCAGGAGCAAGAGAAGCTCAAGGCCACCCTTGACTGCATCGTGAGTTCGAAACCAGCATGGTATTCATGATACTCTTTTTTTTTTTTTCTTTAATTTTTTTATTATTAATTTATTCTTGTTACATCTCAATGGTTATCCCATCCCTTGTAACCTCCCATTCTTCCCTCCCTCCCATTTTCCCCTTATCCCGCTCCCCTATGACTGTGCCTGAGGGGGATTTCCTCCCCCTGTATCTGCTCTTAGGGTATCAAGTCTCTTCTTGGTCATGATAATCTTGTCTCAAAAAAAAAAAAAAAAAGTTAAAATAAGGTGAAATTCAAGATTGTTTAGTATTTGGGTGGATTCATAACATCATAATTCATCTATCTAGATGGTACAGTGGCATTTGGGGCAGCCCATGGGAGGCTTGTGGAATGACCATGCAGTGTGGAAGTAAATCTGCATCCTGTGCGCCATTCTCTGTAAGTTTGAGGCCAGCCTGGTCTACAAAGCAAGTCTAGGACAGGCAAGGCTACACAGAGAAACCTTGTCTCGAAAAACCAAAAAAAAAAAAAAAAAAAAAATTGAATTACAAACGCTCAGTGGACTCCGGCAACATACTCTCGCTGTGTTTGGCTTGGCCGTAGTAACACTGGCCTTTCGAGGGGAATATTCAAGAGCTAGTTCCTTCTTTGACAGCAGGCTTCTAAATATGAGGACAGAGCCTTAGCATGAGGCTTGCTGCGAAGCAGAGTAGTTGAGATGCCTGTCTCTCAGGCTGGCCAGCTCCCAAGAGAAAGAGGAACAGGGCTGAGCGCACCCCGGTGCGGTCCTTAGCCAAGGTGGGAGTGGGAGAAGCTATTCCACTTTCTCCAAGCACCGAGTGACCAGCTAGTGGAGAGTGGCCAGCGTGCTATGCTACCATGTGTCCCTCCACATGACAACACAGATCATTTGAGCGTTGTAGCACGTGGCTAAACATGGCCCTCTCTGTTTCAGGTACATTGAGCATTACTTGGAAGACTTTCTGGAGTCTGCAAACAGGTACTTCATGGTTGGCCACAGGGTCATCTTTTACGTCATGATGGACGACGCCTCCAAAATGCCTTTGGTACATCTGAGCCCTCTGCATTCGATACAAGTGTTCGAGATCAGATCCGAGAAGCGGTGGCAGGACATCAGCATGATGCGCATGCGCACCATCGGCGAGCACATCCTGGCCCACATACAGCACGAGGTCGATTTCGTCTTCTGTATGGATGTGGATCAGGTCTTCCAAGACAATTTTGGTGTGGAAACCCTGGGCCAGTTGGTAGCTCAGCTCCAGGCCTGGTGGTACAAGGCCAGCCCTGACGAGTTCACCTATGAGAGGCGGGAGCTGTCGGCGGCGTACATCCCGTTTGGACAGGGAGATTTTTATTACCATGCCGCCATTTTCGGAGGGACGCCCATCCATATTCTCAATCTCACCAGGGAGTGCTTTAAGGGGATCCTTCAGGACAAGAAAAATGACATCGAGGCAGAGTGGCACGATGAGAGCCACCTCAACAAGTATTTCCTTGTCAACAAACCGACTAAAATCCTCTCTCCAGAGTATTGCTGGGACTATCAGATAGGCCTGCCTTCAGATATTAAAAGTGTCAAGATAGCTTGGCAGACAAAAGAGTATAATTTGGTTAGAAATAATGTCTGACTTCAAATTGTGATGGTAGATTCCTAAATCTGACAGCATTATTCCGGCTAATTCCTCAAAAAAAAAAAAAAAAAAAAAAAAAAGTAATAACACTTCATTTTAACTTAAGGAATCAGACAAAGCCCACCAATGTGGCAAACACATACTATTTCTCCCTATAACTTTGAGCCCTGTAATATGGGAGAACGAGGCTATGGTAAGTAATCAGGTGTAAATTCTCAGTGATTTCCCATATATGCTGGGTTTGGGGGAAATACTATATAGGCTGATATCAAAATTAATTTGCCATAGGTAAAGAAAACTCTGGAACGTTCTGCCCATCAGATAACATACAAGAGAACGGGGTATTGGCAACAAGAGGGCCTGGGTCAGAGTGGGGAGCGCTGTTGCCTTGGCTTCGTATCCTTCCTGCTTGCGCTGATTCTAAAGTAACACAGATAGGCTTTGCAGCCGCTGGCAGGCTAGGCCCCATTAGGCCATTGTCGGCCTTCTGTGCATAAAGAAGGCAGAAGGTGCCGATGGGTACCTTGGTGGCCACGCGTTCAGAGCCCCAGGAAATTACGAGACTGACCACTTAGAGGCTGTGCTGTGCTGAAGGGACACATGGCGTGGCGTTGGTGCTTGACTTGAGTTGGAAATACAGCTTTTCTTATCTATGACTAACAGCAGGAAATGAACGGCAGGTGCATTCAGGCCGTTAGTCTTGTGCGTTAAGTTCTGCGGAGAGGGGAAAGGGTGCTGTTGGGAAGGAGGGTGCCACCAGTGGAACTACAAGGACCCGGTTTTCAACAGAAAATAAATCCGTCACTGTCTGGTCTTACCACCTTCTCTGAACCTCAAGGCTCCTCAGCCCATCGCGTTCTAACATGGAGGACCGACAAGAACGAGTGGACTGGTGAGGAAGCCCTCCGTCACGTGATCTCATCCCCCCCTGCTCTATCTGCACTATACAAGTGCAGCAGCCGGCCAAATGTACTGGGTAGCAGCGTCTATGCCAGTGGTTCTCAACCTGTGGGTCGCGACCCCTTGGCATGTGGGGGCAGAGCCAAATTATTGGACCATTGGAAAACACAGATCCTTGCATTATGATTCATAGCAGTAGCAAAACTACAGTTATGAGGTAGCAATGAAAATAATTCTATGGTGTTGGGGGGGCACTCACCGTAACACAAGAAACTGTTATTAAAGGGTCGCAGCCCCGGGAAGGCTGAGAGCCACTGGCTCAATGTATGGTAACTTAAAAACAAATCAACGTAAAGGAGATGGTCGGTCTGTGTTTCCATGTTTGTGTGTATTTATACTGTGTTTGTCTTCCAGTTTTGGCCATCTAGCTCTACTTCCAGGTGGTTTATTTAAAAAGCCCCTGCTCTGTCTTGAGGGCTTCAGTGAAAAAGGATCTTACGTTTGTCTACACTGAGTCAACTCTCACAGGATTCCTCAGTTGGTGGGCATCGCAAGTGAGACCACACATCCGTTAGGAACTCTGCCTCTGTCACTCATGTGCTGACGCGGTCTAACGTGGGAGGGTTCAACGGTCCTGAGACAAAGAAAGGATCTGTTCTCACAGTGTAGAAAAGGAATTTTGAGGGGATTGATTTCTTGATTTTTTAAAAGTTCATCTAATTTTAAACCCTTAATGAGTAAAGTTAGGATTTTATTAAAGGTAATGTTTAAACATTTTTAGAATAAAAATTCTGGCTTACAACTGAATAAATTATTTTCTCAGTATATTCTGGTCTGGCCATGTGGTTTTTCTCCCAAAGATGTTTAAAAGTATCAATTTTGATTGTCTATGGTCATACGGAATTTTAGGGCCTCAGCTCAGAAAAGCCGTTCTGACCTGGAAATATCCTTTACAAAGAGCAAGCTTGGTGGCCACTCCCAAATTATAAAGCTATGTGTGTGTGCGAGTGTGTGCATGTATGTGTGTGTGTGTGTGTACATGCATGATATTGCCTGGCAGAGCCTTTGTGGAAAGAGACAGAGCACATGAGGGCGCTGTCTGGCTGTCCTGTGGATTTGTGGCTCTCCTGGCCCCAGTGGGGTGGTTCCTAGGGAGTCTGATGTCGATGAAAACAGGTGCCGTGTTTGGAAGGGGGTTATCTCGGCTAAGATCGTTGATACTTTGCATGTCACAAGTGGGAATGACTGGCTGAGGGACGGGCTTGTGACCTGGGTACGCCACACAGTGAATTTCGGGTGCTTTGTTTAAAATTAGGAAACTTGGAGTTCTGGGACCTGTGAGATGAGGGCAGGCGGAGTCGAGAGGAAGAGCAAGGGTGTCCCGGCCATCTGGGGTTCCACTAAAGCTCAAGGGGAGAATCAACCTGTATGAAGGACAGAACACAAGACACGAAGAAATGGGGGCAAGTCTGGATTCTGATCAAACCCCATTTATTGAAAAATTTCACAGGGTTTTTATAGGCACAGGGGTGGGGGAGCAGGGGGAATGGGTATTTGCATATGCAAGGGTTGCTATGGATACCTAGCTGCAGGCTATCTCAAGACAGGGAATTCCAGGCAGGTTCACAACGTTCTGCCACACTGAATATTTTGCTCTATCTTTTTCTAGTCTAACTGATCAGCCACAACAGGGTGGCTCCATCTTAAACCTATCTGTAGTCTAACTGCCAAACCACGACAGGGTCAGCTGGTTTCTGGTAAATGACAGACTGCTGGAGAAATAGGAGCCTAAAGGTGCAGGCTCTGACAAGATGGCTGAACACTGGCCGTATGGCTTACTGTCCCCAACACAAGGGCATGGAGGGGTAACAAGTCCTGGGGACAGGCTTGGCAGGCCTGTGACACCAGTCATTGGAATGAGGCTTTTGTAAGGGAAATATTGCACTGGACCCCTCTGGGATTGAGAGTTCCAGGAGGTCCAGACTGGCGTGTGCCTTTGCGCCAGCCAGCTCCTCGTATGTCACCTAATCTCACAGGCTCTGCCGCACAGCTGTTTACTAAAAGTGGAGGTGAAGGCAGCAACATCCTTTCCCATCATGCCTCAGTAGCAATGTGTGTATGCACGCATGTGTTTTGCATGCATGTGTGTGTGCATGCCTGCGTGTGGAGGCCAGGGGTTGACACTGGAGGCCCTCCTTAGTTGTTTTCCACCCTATCTCTTGAGCCAGGGTCTCACTGACCTTGAATGGAACTCAGCAAGCTCCATCCAGGTAGGGGTCTGCTGTCTCCACCTTGTTTAGGTTACAGCCTCATACCTCACCCCTATTTTATTTGGGTTCTCAGGAATCAAATTTATGCTTATGTGGCAGACACTTTATCCACTGAGCCATCTTTCCAGCCCAGGCACAGTCCCCACGCCCTCCCAATGTAAAAGACACGGGGCTTGTGTATAAGGGCGTTACTAGATTGGTCACAAGGTCAGAGGTCACAGGACCCACTCTAACTGGATAGTACCAGTCAATATGGGGTCCAAGACAGAAAGCAGACAGAGCACCAGTGTTTCTCCCTGCTTCCTGACTGTAGGTGCAGTGTGACCAGCTCCCTCACGGTCCTGCTAATGTAATACCCAAGTTGTGAGATCCCCCCTGAAGACCATCACAAAGAATCTTATTTACCAAGTTGAGAGCCTGGGCCGGGGGCTGATGGTCCAGGCTCAGAGCTTGATTAAAAAACGAGACTGTGATTTGCATCCAGCTGATTCCTGGTGGTCTTCGGGGGCAGAGCGGTCTCACAACTTGGGGCATTACACTGCCACTCCTTCCTCACAGTGATCGGGAGCCTTCTTCCTGTGGTTCACAAGCTGGGAGCCTAGGGGTTTCAGTTTGTGTTCAGCCTGAGGCTCTTAAGCCAGTGCTGTGGCTGACAGGGTTTGGTGCTGCTTGGAAGGGAGTAAAGCCTGGCCTGCTTTTGTCCCAGCAGCACAACAGTGGCTCTCAGCTTGGGAGTCCTCCCTCCACCCCATCCCCACCCCACCCATGCAGCCATTTGGCATATTTTTCTTGTCATAACTGGTGTGTGAGTGTGGGTGCTACTGGCATTTAGTGAGTAGGCACAAGGAACACTGCTAAATGACTAACAGCACACAGGGTGGCAAACCTCACCCCATTTCAAGAAATGTCATTAGTGCCAACCTGGGAGGGGGGATGACTGGTGTCACATTCTTTAAGATTTCACCATTAGAAACATTTGTTTGTGTGGGAAATTCAAAAGCCCAACTTTCTCCTCCCAAGAACCCAGAGTTCAGACAAAGGAGTTCCCTTGAGTGGACACTAGAGGGCAGGAGTTCCAAAGACAACCAGTTTGTGACGTGATTTAAAACTTTCTCCTTGGCGGGACTGGAGGCTTCGTATTTGTAGAAAGGTGTTAATTCTGCACATAAATGGAATTGGCTCTGTAGTTTAAGGGATGGGGACGTGGAGAGTTATGCGAAATCAGAACACTCCCAGAGACTTTACCTGTAACTGTCCTGAGGGAAAGAAGTTCCAGGCTTGGTTAAACAGCCTTGATCTGTCTAAGCCCCATGGGTGCTTACTGGAGGGCTGATGCAGAGATCTACAGAAGCCGAGGGAGAGCTGACTAACAAGCTCCCTTGTGGGAGCGTGTTCCCCAGCTGTGTGTTCAATGGCATCACTGTGGCGTTTGCAGCACGCACAGAAATCAGTAAGACCCTAGGCCACAGTACTTCTCCCTCCCCCTTTCTCTTTTTTAATCATCCTTTTTTTTTTTTTTTTTTTTTTTAATCATTTGCAACCAATTCATAAGGACATCACCATAACATAAGCAAGAACCAAGGACGTGGAGGATCTCGACAGCTAAAAACGGTGGATGCTGCAAACCCAGACAACCTTCCCAGACCTCCAAAATGCATCCATCTTCCCACCATGCATGGCCCAAAGTTGCCCTGCAACACTTCAGCATAGCTCCCTCTCACAGCAGGATATGGGGGCATTTGCAGATAGATCAGGGTGCTGGGTTTCTTTGTTTGTTTGTTGAGACAGAGTTTCTCTGTGTAGCCTTGGCTGTCCTGGACTGGCTTTGTAGACCAGGCTGGCCTCAAACTCACAAAGATCCACCTGCCTCTGCCTCCCAAGTGCTGAGATTAAAGGCTTGCGCCACCACTCCTGGCAGAGTGCTGGGTTTCTTAAAGTATCTAACAATTGCTTCTTTGGGCTCTACAGACAACCCGTTTGACTGTTACTGGAGTTTTTAGGGTCAGAGTTTGGGCCCTGGCAGCTCTAACTAGCTAAGCTTGGCCACACATCCCCCACTAGGCTAATTAAAGAAACAGGCCATGGTAAAAAACACAAAAAGGAGATTTATTCAATGCAGCCACGATTGGAAGAGGAAGAAATAAAGTGGCCCAGTGACACCCACCCCCAAGCCCTTCTTCAGAGTTCTGGCACGAAACATGTTTAAGTAGGAAATAAGAGGCAGAAGCAGGAAGTAAGAGGTATGCATAACTAGGCAGTCCTGGCCAGGCCGAGCTGTACCACAGTCGGTGTCCCAGCTCCAGTCTGTCCTGAAGGACAAGCTTTGGGAACTATGTGACATCTCTTCCCAGGAGACAGGCCCATTCTCTGGCGCATACCAGTCTTCAGCCTCTCATTCTATCAACACGAGATTCCTACGGAGGAAACACCAGTTCCTTAGAGGACATTGTCTCAGCACTGTGATGGTCAAGGGCAGGGACATTTGTGTCTCTTTAGAATATCTGCGTCCTTGCTCCGACAGGACGTAGGTGTGTTGTGTGCAGTTTGCAAGATAAACAGTAGGCTTAAGTCACCCCTAAATATACTACAATGGATAAAAAGGCACAGAGGGCAATCAAAATGCTAATTTAAAGGACAGACATTGGTTGTCTGTTCAAAGGCTGCTATGGTTTAAATATGATTCTCCCCGCTGAAGTTCACATTGAAGTTTGGGCCCAGTAGGCAGTGTTGTGTTAGGCCTTGACTAGGGATTAAATGTTTTCTGTGAATGAGCTGTTACTCTGGAGATGGGCTTCTGTGACACAGCTGTTAAGCAAGGCTGGCCACTCCCCTCCTCCTCTCAATGCTAGGCTCCTGTGCACAAAGCACTTCTGGCTTACTGTTGTGGGTCCAACTGCCACAAGCAACGTGGATTCTGGTGGCAGGCTCTTGGGCTTCTGGAACTGAAAGTTACAAAATCTTTTTTTTTTTTTTTTCCCTTTGTAAAGAACCCAGCCACCAGTATTTTGTGGTCGCAACTCGACACATACTGAGAAGGGAGCACTGAAGAAGTGGCCTGGAATTCAGCGGCCCTTGCTCCAAGTGGCCTGTCAAGGTGAGCTACAACCTTCAATGACCTATCCCATCCATCTCAAAGCTACTCTACCATGTAAGCAATGCTTGTCATCAGCATCCACTGGGGAAGGTAACGTGCCTGTAGCCTGGACCAGCTGAAGACCTCCAGGGGAGGCTCACTGCTTCTTATATTTATCAAGTGGACAGGAGGCTGCCGGACATTCACGCCAATGGAACACTGTCTCCAGAATCCAAAGCAGCTCAGGGTGCTTTGGGTCTTTCTTAGTGTCTGGGGACCCAGCATTTGTTCACAAACTTGCCTGCACTTTGGGATCTCCTGGATTGAGAATATTCACATCTGGGTCTCATCCCAAAGGTTGCTGCCATCCAGCTGGCTTGGGTGGGACTTGGACGTCAGGGATTTTAAAATCTTTCGGTGTGATTCAGTTCTGGGAAGCTTGGGGACCGCTGCCATTACATTAGGACAATATGGTCTTTGTGTGTGGCTTTGGTTTTGGTTTTGGGTTTTTATTGTTTGGATTTTGTTAAAATTCTCTCTCTCTCCCTCTCTCTCCCTCTCTCTCCCCCCTCCCCATTCATTCCATTAATGTATGTACTTTACATCCTGATCAGAGCTTCCTTTCCCTCTTCTCCTCCCAGTCCCTCCCTTTCACCTCCTTTCCCCCCATGCCCCACCCCCTTCTTCTCAGAGAAAGGGAGGCCCCCCCATGGACATCAACCCGCCTTTGCATATCTTATAGTAGCACTTCTTCTATTGAGGTTAGACAAGGCTGTCCAGTAAGAGGAAAGGGATCCAAAGGCAGGCAGAGGAGTCAGAAACAGCCCCTGCTCCTGCTGTTAGAGAGGCCCCACATGAGCACCAAGCTGTACATCTGTTACGTATGTGTAGGAGGCCCAGGCCCTTCCCATGCCTGCTCTCTGGTTGGTGGGTCTGTAGGCTCAATTTTCTTAGCCAATATATTTTATTAACAACTTAGTGACTGCGCATACGTCACTTATAACCGGACTAACCAAAACAATAGGAAATGAGGATTAATGGACACAATAACAAAACCGTAAGAATATCAGTTCCGAGGAATGATTCTCCGGGCGTGAGCTGCAGGATTTCTTCTGCTGGAACCTGGGGTAACCAGAACCCAGAACCTCTGCAGGAGCCAGTGCCCCGAAGCCTTCCCTTGAGCGGTTCTCTCTAGGAGCGTCTTGAAGTGCAGCAACAAACAGCCAAATCTATTCCAAGTCTCAAAAAAAGCCCTGCCTCCAGTTCTGGGCTCATTTATATATCTCCTCCCAGAGTCTGTTCACGGGATCTTTTCAGCTGGCAACAATTAAGCTCCTGCAAGAGGTGGTTGCTCTTCTAGTGAATTAACCTCACCTGTTCTCTCACGAGACCGTTCCAATCCCGCACTTTGAATCCTAAAAAACAGGTTTATCTCTCCTTCATGGGTCAGTCTCTGTGAGTCCTTATGGGGCCAGGGTAGTTGATTCTGTATGTTTTCTTGTGGTGTCCTTGACCTCTCCGGTTCTTTCCATCCTTCTACAAGATTCCTGGAGCTCTGAGCTCTATGAGAGAGGGGATGGGGAGGGATCAACTGTGGGGAGATCGTCGGTAGAGAGAACTGAGGGAACTGGAATCAGTTGGAGGTTATTTCTAGGCCAGGCTAGAAATCTAGGAAAATGGAAACTCCCAGGCCATCTATGAGGGTGATGATGGGGGATATGGAACACGAACCAGCAACAGAGTCAGACTTCCTGTAACCAAGCAAGACTTCTGGTGGAGGGGTAGGGACACCAACAGTTGGCTGACTCAAGGTTCAGGGAATGTGGACTCCCTTTGGAAACTTTGTGTTCTTTGTAAAGTTTGTATACTTTGTAAACTTGGGGAACCCTCAAGGCAGGAAAGTGGCCAGGCCTCTTCTGCCTGAGCAGCTCCAGCAGCCAGGCCCCTCCCCCAGACTTCTCTGCCATAACAGTGCTTCCAGCCTCTGTAACTGTCACAAAGGTCATCTCCAGTCCCTCAGTAGGACCCTTCCTAGATTATGCTAATTTCAAGTGAAAAGTCTGAACAAAAAGCCACCAATCCCCCTCCCCCCCAAGCAGGAAAATCTACCAATCCTTGAGCTTCTCACAGAAATCCACCAATCCGTGAGCAGGAAAAATCCATCAATTCCCAAACAGGAAGACCCTCTAATCCCTGAGCTCCCTCAAGCTCAGGACCTGAAATCCCACCAATCCTCACCCTGGAAATCTTTGTCTTAGAAAGCTCCGCCCCCTAAGAAGTCCTATATAAAGGCTGTGTCTGCTCAGTTCCCTGCTGTCCTCTCCCAGGAGTAAGGACAGCCAACCCTGAATTTGTCGGTTCGTACCCCGGACCCTCCCAACAAATCACCTTTAGAGATTTTCTGCCTGGTGTGACTCTCTCATTGGAAGAAGCCAAGGAACGATGAAGAGAAGTGGAGCTGGGCTAAGGCTCCTGAGCTCAGCTGGGAGTATCCTCCCCTGGGAGCTGCAGTGCCTCTGCTGAGGAGGCCTCCTCTCAGAGCTGTGTGGTTCCTGGCTCCTGAGTCGCACGACGGACACCCTTCCATCCAAACCAGAAGGCCAACACACTCAACAGCTGTCTTGTTGGACATAAGGCCTCTTCAGTAGGAGGGAGTTCATGCCTGGTTCTAGAAACCTGTGATCAGGGAGGTCATAGACCCTTGAGAAAACCCCACTACTGCCATTTCTTCCTAAGCCAATCTAATTTCTAACTGTATTCTCAATACATATCCTTAATACCCATAGACAAGCGTAGCTCACACCCCTCATCAAAGAAACTCCTTTCTTTAACAGGTGGTTGTCACAGAGATCCACAGTTGGTCACAACCCAGACCATAGTGCCCAGCCCCGACTGGTCTGCCTAGGACTCAGGGAACTTCATGGGAAGAGGGGGCAGAAAAATGATAAGAGTCAGAGGATTGGGATGTCTGCTTCCAAGACAACTGTCTTCTGGACATGACAGGGAAGCTGTGCGCATGAAATCGCAATAGTATGCTTGTACGTATAGTGACAAAACCAGTCAGCGTTCCATTATGGGTGGGTGTTGTTTTTAAAACACAGAAGCCCAATCATTCCATTTTACCACTGAAGACTCAGGAGCCAGATGCTGGGGCGAGAGCCTACTAGCTCAGAGGGCCGGAGAAAGCACCGAGCTGACCTTCCTACTCAGCTGACTTCACAGAAAGAAAAAGCTGTTCCTACTCAGGAAAAAGCCCCATATCCTTCTCCGTGATACCTTAAATACTCTTTAACTCACTATCCCTCCTTACCACTTCCTGTGGGTCTCTATCCATCCTCCGGATTTCTTCTCACTCTCTATGTTTTTTTTCTTATGTTCATTTCCTGTCAACTGGTTACTTGCTCTGCCTCTTGACCTAGAGTTAACTTTATATTTAATCCTGTTTACAGAAAAATTCTTGGATTAAAGGTATATATGCTAAGGCTGAGCCACACCACAACTAAAAACATGGGGTTCAGGGGCTGGAGAGCTGGCTCAGTGGTTGAGAGCTCTGTCTGCTCTTCCAGAGGTCCCAGGTTCAATTCCAAGCACCCAAATGGCAGCTCATGGCTGTCTGTGACTCCAAGGTCTGACACCCTCCTCACACCAGTGCACATAAATTTAAAAACTAAATAAAAATATTTTTTAAAACACGGAGTTCACAGTGTTATCAAATATGTTACAAAGCCCACCCCTAGAATAAAGTCTATAGGCAAATAATAGTTGGTATGGGAGGAAGAATCTGGCATTTCTTTGATTGTTGTTGTTGTTTGGCATGGATGAGCTTCCCTGTTAGGTTCTCCAATTCTAACTCCTCATCCATAAACACATGTACACATAAACAACACTAAATGGGATCAGTGGAATACATACATACATACATACATACATACATATGTATATATGTATATATGTGTATAAATATATATTTACTTATAGACGCTATTATAAATTTGAGAGGGAATGTGGAGGAAAACACAGAAGGCGTTAGAGGAGGGGAAATGATGTAAACACAGGAGTCGCGCATGGAACTCTCAACAAATACATCTAGATAAAAAGTCAAAATCTGGTCTTCTGCTTGTGAAAAGTAAATTCCAGCATGCGAATTGCTAAGATCAGAACCATCAGATTCTCTCACCTTCAAGAGACTCTGATGACATCACCATCCACACACACACACACAAAAACCTGGAATAATAAATCACAAAAATGGGGAGTGACAGAACGCCAACACATTGGATTAGCTTTCAAACATTTCAAACTGTCCTCCCTCTTAAGGTTCTGTCTTCTCCAACCACTGGACCAAGGATGGCAAGGGTCTGTGATGAAGGCCTGTGTGGAGTTCCTTCATGATGTGGGGAAACCCACAGGGGAGGTTGTTCTTCATGCCAGCTGAGCTGAGTGATGTCTAGCCCTTTTTCTCATACACAGACCATTTCATTTGGGGTGGATTAAGTAACACAATTTTGTAACTTTAAAAAAGACATTACACTGGCTATAATGGCACATGTCTTTAATCCTAGAACTCAGGAAGCAGAGGCAGGAGGATCTCTGTGAGTTCTAGGGCACCTTGGTTTACATAGTGAGTTGCTGGTCATCCAGGGCTACATAGTAAAACTCTTAGAGAGAGAGAGAGAGAGAGAGAGAGAGAGAGAGAGAGAGAGAGAGAGAGAGAGAGAGAGAAATTTGTATTACGTGTGTGTGTGTGTGTGTGTGTGTAGACCAGAAGACAATGTAGGAGAAATGGTTCTTTCCTTCCTCCATGTTTGTACTGGGGAATCAAACTCAGGTCTAGGCCAGTTTATTTTTGAGCTAAGCTCTTGCTGTGGGTTCCAGTCTGACCCCAAGCTTGCACTGCCATTCTCACGTCTGCCTCCATGAGCACTGGGAGAAAAGGGATACCTTGCATGCTTGGCTAGGCTTT
This sequence comes from Acomys russatus, assembly GCF_903995435.1. NCBI lineage: Eukaryota > Metazoa > Chordata > Mammalia > Rodentia > Muridae > Acomys > Acomys russatus. Next base: position 47,882,425 of record NC_067160.1, read on the forward strand.
GTAAACTGCATGGCTAAAAGTCCAAGGTGAGCATACAGATAACGCAAGCGATATGGTGGAGCCTCCAGGCAGCACACAAAGCTGGGGTTTTTTTTTTTTTTTTTTCCAATTAGTCTAGAGAAAGTGTAAGTCTTACGCTGCTGTCAGTCCTGTCACTGTTCTTACTGTGATCATGACAGTACCGTATTACTCAAAAGAATTAACAATTTCTTTTATTAGTATAGAGGTCTTTAGAGTCAAAGTTGGAAAGTCTCAGGATTTGGGGTTCAAGGAGGACTTTGAGGTAAAGGATAGTTGTAAATGCCCAGTGAGGACTTTGACGTGAGCTCAGGCCCACACAGCAATGTAGGGGTCCCCTTCTATAGGCTTCAGGGGTCCTATGGCATGGCGTCGATGATGAGTAGCCCATATATGTGGGCATAGTCAGGTTGCCTCTGATCTCTAGGTGGAAAGAGAAGGGGAAGGAGTTTGGCCACTGGCTAATGTGGACCCATCCTATGGTTTATACCACCCAGAGCCCCTAATAGCTAAGGGTACTTGGTAAACTTCTCTTAATGAGTGAAGATTATAGACTCACAGTCACCGTGTTGGTTATTTCATTTGCAGAAGCTGAGAAAGTAGAAACAGAAAGTGGCTGCTGAGGATGGCTGTGGCCCGAGCAGCCCTTTGCCCAAAACTAATGTGCGTGTTTTCATAACTAACTCTTCTGACTCACACCCCACAATGTGGCTTAAGCTGAGAAGTAGAATTTTTGTTTTGGTTTGGTTTTGTTTTTTCGAGACAGGGTTTCTCTGTGTAGTTTTGGCTGTCCTGGACTCACTTTGTAGACCAGGCTGGCCTCGAACTCACAGCAGCCCGCCTGCCTCTGCCTCACAAGTGCTGGAATTAGAGGCGTGTGTCACCATGCCTGGAGAGAAGCAGAATTTTAACAATCAAGGAGCCACAATTCCTTAACTTCTAGTCAGTGTTACTAAGGTGAAGTCACAGAGAAACAGGGTTTCCCACGGCTTACTCTGTAGAAACTTAGGCAACTTTCATCTTTTTCTTTTTCTTCCAGGAAGAGAATGAGATACAAAATATCAATCCTGTTGCTATTGATCTTAATGGCTCTGTATGCCCAGTATAACGAATACTATTTCAGGTAACTGAAAACTTAACTGTTGTATTCTTGGTAATCTGATGAATCCTGCCAGGCGTGGTGGCGCACGCCTTTAATCCCAGCACTTGGGAGGCAGAGGCAGGCAGATCGCTGTGAGTTCAAGGCCAGCCTGGTCTGCAAAGAGAGTCCAGACAACCAAGGCTACACAGAGAGACCCTGTCTCAAAAAACCAAAGAAAAAAAAATACGATGAGTCATAAGTTAACAGGATTGCTCCTTAAATAAGGCAGCCAAATGCATTAGTTCAAGTATATATGAACGATACCCCAGTAGGTCTGCATAAATAAAGCCCTTTGTCCCAGTCACTTGTTTTTAATGATATCAAAGGTTTTTTTTTTCCTTCTTTTATTCTATAGGCAAGATATGGTAGTATATGCCTTTAGTCCCAGCACTTGGAAGGCAGAAGGAGGCAGGTATCTAAGTCTGAGGCCAGCCTGGTCTGCAGAGTGAGTTCGAGGCAGCATAGTCAGGGCTATACAGAGAACCCCTGTTTTGGGGGAGAGGGGAAGCTGTAGGAGAAGCAGTGTGAAGCTACCACTTACTGTGGGCAGCATAATGCTCATAAAAAGATGTCAAAGAGAAACTGCCATTTGGAAGCAGGAGACATCTTCTTTACTGTTGGCGTCTTTCCGTACAAAATGCATTCACTCCATAAACGTGAGGTAAATAAAAAGTCTTCCTAGGTAACTAACAAGTTTCTGCTAATGGTATTAATTGTATTTATTTCTCTCTAAGAATTATTAGGAGGTGGAGGTGTTTCCTAAGATGTAGGGAAGGGTTGGGAAATTTTAGCTTGGCGGTGGAACACTGCCCCGGAATGAACAAAGCCCTGAGTTCAGTCTCCAGCATGACAAGGAAAAGATAATGAATGTATAGGAGGCTCTAATTTAATAATCTTTATCATGTTTACCACATCATATAAACAATCGATAATGTACTTCCAATAGTGTATTTTGAAACATTAGTTAATAAAAGAGATCAATGACTTATGGAAACCCCTTGTATACATTTCAAAGTAATATAGTGCTTTTTTTTCTCCTAAGCACAAAGAAACTGCAGATGACATATCAATGCTGGTAAGTTTTTATTTACAAATATGGTATGACTTGTCCTTTGAGGACAAAATTGCTTGAAGGGCTTGGAGTACCCATGAGTCCATGCTTCCTGCAGTCACATTACACCAGCACCATTTTTATAAACACATCTTGGTGAAAACTAAAGTTAGAATGCTGGGAATCAAAGAAAAAGCAGATGGGTAGAGAGCCGTATTTGATGGAGGGGTGAGAATGGCCTAGGAGAACCATATTAACAGGCGACAGAGCTTAGGCTCTACAAACCTTGCCTCCTTGGAAGTTCTGGGCTGGCACGCAGGTATGAGATTTGGCTGACCGACCATCAGGAGCCACACCCACTGAGTCTTACCTGTAAGACTGCCCAAACATGAGTGGAACAAAAGTGACACCGATGGACGAGGCAGAGTGGGTGGCAGGGGAGGCAAAATCACAAGCACTCAACCCGGCACAAAGAACCACACACAGCTAAGAAACTCGGAGAATGGAGAAATCATTTTCCCCAGGGAAGAGCACAGCAACTGGTTTTCTGATATCAAGTGATCAGCCCTAAAAACATATGAACAAAGCCACGGATTTGAAATACACCAGGAGGGAGGTGTACGGGAAGGTTAGAAGGAAGGAAGGGGCGAGGTGCAATGATTTCTCAAAAATAAAATAAACAGTAGCAAGCAAAAACTGTCAGGAGGTTGCAGTGGCCACCCAATCACGGCTTCAGAGAGGATTGTTGTGGGAGCCCATGATGGCCAACAGCAGCTTTACTTTCTGATGTTTTCGGGGCCCAGGTGCTGTGTCTCCTGATGATTCTGTCACTTATAACATCCCGAGAGGACTGGGTCTACCTGGGCCACATGTGAAAGCAATATATTAAAAAGGAGTTGAGCCAGGCGGTGGTGGCACACGCCTTTAATCCCAGCACTTGGGAGGCAGAGGCAGGTGGATCTCTATGAGTTCGAGGCCAGCCTAGACTACAGAGTGAGTTCCAGGACAGCCAGAGCTGTTACACAGAGAAACCTTGTCTCGAAAAACCAAAAAAAAAAAAAAAAAAAAAAAAAAAAGAGTTGAGTTGGTGCGCAGTGGTGCTTGCTCCATGGTGAGTTTAAGGCCAACCTAGGATATACAATAACCTATCTCAATAGCAACGGCTACCAGGGGACAGTAGCTTTCAGCAGCTTATACGGAAATAAGAGATGTGACTGGAACAGTAAAAAAGATGGATCTTGGAGCCAGACGGCGGTGGTGGCTCACGCCTTTAATCCCAGCACTTGGGAAGCAGAGACAGGCGGATCGCTGTGAGTTCGAGGACAGCCTGGACTACAAAGTGAGTCCAGGACAGCCAAGGCTACACAGAGAAACCCTGTGTCAACAAACAAACAAACAATGGGAAATGTGTGGCTGTCTGAGGAGTGCAGACATGAACACTGTGAAACAATGATGACATGGTAAGTCGGGGCTTCTGATGCACAATATGAGAGACCAAGCAGGAGTCCGGAGAATGACAGGAAAGGGGGCCAAGAGCTAATTCTGGAAGATGGGTGCATAGAAGATCATTTGCTTCCTTCGAGAGTTTTAAATTTTTCATCCTATGAAGACTTTTAAGTCTTCCAGGTTGGGGATCTAGCTCAAGGGGGAGTGCTTATTTAGTAAGCATGAAAGCATGAGGTGGTGGGAACACTCCCCAGCACTAAACCAAACACATACGCATGCATGCACGTGCACATACACAGACACACACACACACACACGCACGCACGCACGCACACACAGACACAAAGTGAGATCAATTAGGAGCCTGCTGCCATGACCCAGAAAGAGATGCTGGCAGCTTGAAGATGCTGGCGGCAGGGGGTGGAGTTAGGCGGTAGACTTGAGAGACATTTTGAAGCCCATAGGGTTTGATGCCGAGCTTCCAGGGGGCTCCTGAGTGGAGAGCGGCTACTGCTGTGCCTTGTCAGTGCACGCAGCTATGAAAGGAGGGACTTGCAGGTGAGATGATGACTTTAGCATTAACCACCTTCACTGGGTGGCATCTAAAACCCCAAGACCTGCATAAAGCAGTAGAATATACAAGGGTTCCTGGGGAAGTCCAAATCGTATGAAAAAAACTGGGGAGTTTAGTCACTGGAGAGTGCTAAGAAAATGCGGAGAAATGGGTGTCAGAGAAACCCTCATAAAAGCTGTTGCCACATCTCACATGAAGACTCCTCGGCAAATAAGATATTTAATGCTCACCTAGCAAAGAAAACAGCATCTCTTTCCACTGTTAAAACAAACAACAAAACAAAAACACAGCCAAGGCAAGGCTGAGACAGCCAGATTTCTGTGAGTTCGAGGCTAGCCAGAGCTACATGGAAAGCCCCCGTCTCGAACAAAACACCAAAGAATCCATAGTACATTTGGAAGTGAGATTGAGATGGCAGGAAAGTCGAGGGAGCTTTCATTCTTTTTTTTTTTTTTTTTTTTTTTTTTTTGGTTTTTTGAGACAGAGTTTTGTAGACCAGGCTGGCCTCGAACTCACTGCGATCTGCCTGCCTCTGCCTCCAGAGTGCTGGGATTAAAGGCGTGCGCCACCACGCCCGACTTCGAGGGAGCTTTCAATTCTCTTGGAAGCAGGTGACTCTGTGAGGGAACTACAAACGCAGTGAAGGCTGCTGGGTAGCCGTATCCTTGCTCTCACCATCAGCTTTCATCAGTATTGCTCACTGTGAATTTTCTATCTTATGTCTTTCTTTTAGGTCTCTGAAAAACCAGCCAGAACTACAGCTCCCAACCTGGTTTAATGCCACGTAAGAAGAATGCAGCTCCTCCGTCTGTGGGGTTAATTACATGAATGCTGACAGATGGCACCAGCAACACCGTTTGGAGTGCACGCGTGTGCGCACGCATGGTGCCAAGGAGGCCAGAAGAGGGCACTGAGTCTCCAGGAACTGGAGTCACAGATGGCTGTGTGCCACCAATGTGGGTGCTGGGAACTGAACTGGAGCTTTTGGCTGCAGCTTCAAGCACTCTTAACCACTGAGCTGTCTCCCTAGTCCCAACTTTGGGCAATCCTGCTATTTAAAACTTGACCGACAACTGTTTGCATCAACCGAAACAAACATATTTGCTATTGTATATATGAAATACACTTATACATGGAGTAATATGCCTATTTGTGGTCGTTAATCCTGCTTCCTAAGCTTCTAAGAGGTCTAACTAAAAAAAAAAAAAAAAAAAAATTAAAGACGCAAATTTTACATCAAGAAGGGAAATTACCATATAAAAGGCCTCCTGGGTTGGTTACTCCTCACTTCCCTGCGTGCTGCTGTCCTTCCGGAGTACATGTCTCCTGAAATGTAAAGCCGGGAAAACACCAAGCTGTTGTCACCCAAAATATGATCATTAGTAATAGTGGCCTTTTTCAGGCCCAAGGCTCTGTTGCTATTTATACGGGGCTCCTTGTTCTGAGCACAAGAAATCCGATGTGTCCAAAGACTTTGCACTCCAAGCCATGCATTCCAGCAGGGAAGAGGATTAGGGTCACCAGGAAATTCTGTTCTAAGTCTGAGGAAGATTTTGTCCCCAGGGAAAAAGGGCTTAGATGCAGCTCAGACCCTGAGAACAGGGGTAAATCTGCGCATGAGTATTCCCTGGCTTTCCGTCCATGTTTTCTACTTACCTGTAGGAGCCTACTTATGTAACGGACTGGCCTGCTGCCTTCTTCCCTAATATATATATTATTAAGTTACATTTGTGTAGTTATGAATACATATAAGCATATTGATACTTATATGTATGCAAAAACAATTAATAGCAAAAGAGGCCATGATTTAAAGAAAGTGAGAAGAGGAATCCAGGAGGCTATAAAGGGGAAATTAAAAATGAAAGAAATGAAAACATTTTGTATTTTATACATATATGTACATATTTGTAAATTATAATATATAATATTCTTTCCTAACATATATGGAATATATTATATATATAATTTTTAATTATATGCAAATTGTACATGTGAGTGCAGGAACCGTAAAGGCCTGAAGAGGGCACTGGATCCTTTGGAGCTGGAGTTGTGAAGGCTGTGAGACATCCATCCCAGTACTGGAAACTAAGCTGTGGTCTTCTGCAAGAGCAGTGTACACTCCTAATGGCTAAACTATCACTCTACTCCCTTATTTTCTTTCTTTCCTTTTTTTCGTTGACTTACATTTGTTTGCTGGCTTCTTTCTCTCTCTCTCTCTCTCTCTCTCTCTCTCTCTCTCTCTCTCTCTCTCTCTCTCTTTTCAAGTCAGGGTTTCTCTGTGTAGCCTTGCCTGTCCTGGACTCAGTTTATAGACCAGGCTGGCCTCGAACTCACAGCAATTTGCCTGCTTCTGTGGGATTTAAAGGCATGTGCTACCACGCTCGGCTTTATTTATTTTCTTGAGACCTAGTCTACGCTGACCTTGAACTCACAGTTGTCTCACCCTCCCGACTGTTCAATACGGTCCTTTCTGATACGATGGTTCCCTAGGTTAGCAGAACTGTCAAGACCTTGGGTTGGCTGTAATGGGACACTACCTTAAGACAAGGCTTGACCCGTTAGCGGCATTTCTCCTGATGGTGTAGGATAATGCATTTTACTTTAAAATTCTGTCTTTCTTACAGATACGCAGCAGATTCAACACACCTGCGCCTGAGATCTACTAGCTGGTCAGCTCCAATCGTGTGGAGCGATACTTACAATGCATCAGTCTTGGCAAAGTATTATGAAAGGCATCCCGTTATGGTGGGGTTGATTGTGTTTGCAGTGGGGAGGTAGGTAATGGTGCCGAGTGTCTTTTAAGTTCAGGCTTTTCATTGCAGAAAATAGATAATCTACCAAGTCTACTTTATAATTGTTCTTTCTAAGCCAATTCTTGCCATAATTCAAGGTAGCAACAGCCATTTGGTGCCCACAAAAACATCCCAGTTTCTCAGTGTCATTCTATAATTTGATTTTCACAGTCTTCCCCGCAATACTAACTTAATTTCATGGGTCTTTCCCTAACCATATCAATACAAGTGTATACCACTCTTCATTACTTCTGTATTTAATCCAGTATTTTTCTACCTCCTATGCACCCCCCCCCCCAGTGATATGTAACTGCTTTTAGAAAAATCCCACTAAGATATACATATTGACTGTCAGAGAAATGTAACAAAATAAGGTAGCTGCAATTATATGCAGCAGGATTTTTATACGCTACATTTTCTGACCATGAATCACAATGTTAAAAAATGAGAATACAGGACTGGAGAGATGTCTCAGAGGTTAAGAGCACTGGCTGCTCTTTCAAAGGTCCTGAGTTCAATTCCTAGCAACCATGGGTGGCTCACAAACATCTACACATGATATCTGGTGCCCTCTTCAGGCATGCAGACAGAATACTAAATAAATAAATAAATAAGCAAATAAATATTTTTTTTTAAAAAGCAAGCATATAAAAATCAGCCAGTAATTTTAAAACAAAAGTAAATCTATGCTGAATTCCTAATCGGATAGAAAGCCAAAGCCATAAAAGTCAGCTATTCAAAAAGAAAAACAAATGGAAAATATTTCTACCTAAAGATAGAGGGGGTGGACACTGCACTGATTTTCTGTTCTCTGAAATGCCACAGACAATGGACATTGACCCAAAAAAAGAGATAGAAAGCATTGAGTTCAGTACAATCAGGACATATTGCAAATCAAACAGGAAACTTTGAAGACTATTCGCCAGATACAAAATGTGAACCAAGTGTAGGGAGACATCACGTTGGGTACATGTATGCAATCTGCAGGCCTCAGAGTGTGTTCCAAATACCCAAAATGTGAGGAGAGTTGGATGCTGCCAGGGGAGCGCAGAGGTAGCCGCTGAGGTGTGCTGCTGAGCTGCGCCACTCGGCACTGTCAGTGCTGCGCATGGGAGACAGGCCCGCCAGCAGAGTTCTCACCAGTGCTGTGACTAGCGGTGCCTCTCTCTTCCGTCATACAGCGCTTTCCCAGTGTACACATTTAACATTGCAGAAGCACACATAGCACACAGTCCACCCAACAGACGTTCTCGCCATGTGCGCGGACCATTCTCTGTGGAAGACCACGCTTAGGTTACAAGAGTTGAGATAAATGATAAAGCCGAAATTGAACTAAATGTCTTCTATGGTCATATTTAAATGGAATATTAGAAAATCAATCATGGGGTAAAATGAGGAAAATGTGACCATTGTTTTGAACAGGACAACTTTTTTTTTTTTAACTTAGCATACAAAGTATGGATTTCGTTATGACATTTTCATCCATGTATGCCACACTGTCCTATGCTCAGGGTTACATCTCATTATTCTATTTTGCCATCCTACCCCACTATACTCTAATTCTGCATGTGAAATAAAACACACCATACTTTTCTTCTCCACTATCCCTTCTCTTTCCCCCTCTCTCCTCCCATTAGTCCTTTTGTTCTTTCCAAATCTTCTCAAGTGTGCACCACTATATCCAACTTTACTACATTTCTTTACTCACTCACCTGAATGACACACTCTTTTTTTTTTTTAATTTTATGTGCATTGGTGGTTTGCCTGCGTGTGTGTCTGTGTGAGGGTCTCAGATCTTGGTGTTACAGACGGTTGTGAGCTGCCATGTGGGTACTGGGAATTGAACCTGGGTCCTTTGGAAGAGCATTCAGTGCTCCCAACCGCTGAGCCATCTCTCCAGCCCCGAATGACACACTCTTAAACACCCAATAGGTCAAGACTGGAGATGCAGCTCAGGTAGCAGTGTGCTTTCCTGGAGGGCACAAGGCCCTAGGTGACCTCCAGCACTTCAGGAACAGGTCACTGGTGGCTCACAGGTGTCATCCCAGTACTGAGGATGTGGAGACAGACAGATTCGAAGTTCAAGGTCATCCTTGGCTATACAGCAAGTTTGAGGCTAGCCTGGGTTACATGTGAGTCTATCTCAGGTAAAAAAAAAAAGAGGGATTCTCTATTTCTTGTGAGTCTTTGGGCTTGAACTCTGGAGCCACACATGAGCACATATACACCACATCTGCACTACCACACATGCACACATTATGCACACACACACACACACACACACACACACCTCACATACATAGTACACATGCACACACACATGTAGATAAGAATACCTTCACCTTAAGGAACTGGATAGAAGAGAGCAAACAACCTAAGACAAACAAAATGAATAAAGCATTGGGGTGAAGATAAATAAAATTAAAACCAAAATTAATCCTTTACAAAAGGTCAATAAAATTGACAAACTCTGAAAAAAAGAGAAACAGATTAGGAAACATCCTGATACGGACCCTTCAGAACCTCAGTGTCATGAGTCACAGAGATGCTGCTGCAGGCTGGAGGGGAGCAAGCGTCTGTCAGGACGAAGCCCATTGTGTGTCCAGGGCTGAGTCATGACAACTGAGGTGACTCGAGATAAATCAAAATGAAATCTCTAGTTTAGCGAGTAGCACGTGACAACCGACGGTCTCCGCACTTTGACAAAAGCACAGTGCCTAGAGAGGATGCCGGCAGTTGCTGGATGACATATGTATGGGAGCATTCTAGCATCCCAGGGAACCTGTTCTGTAAATTTAGTAACATTCAAAAATAGAAAGTCCTGCCTTACTAAAAACCACTTGTTACACAAAGAGAGAAGATATACATATGGGGTAAAATTAATATGACTGTAGGTTTAAATAACAAAGACAGTTTGGTTGCTGAAAAAGAAAAAAAACAAACCAATTTTTTTGATGTTCCTATGAGGCAGTGATACCAAAAAACACAGTGGCCAAGATCCCAGGGAGACGGGGCCGACGTCATGTACATGTGACCTCAAGACTGTCACTAATTGTGTGACCCCACTTTCAGTGTGTAGTTACTCATGAGACTGGGCCACTGCAACTTCCTAACTCATGTGTTCCATGTCAAATTTTTAAATGATTAATTAAACAGACCCCCTTAAAAAAAAAACGTTCTGTACCATTTCGTGTGTAAAACTTAATACAAACAAATAATGGGCAAATGACAAAAGAATAAAGCTAATACAAGATGTGAGAGAATATTTTCACTAGGGAGACAAAGATTTCTGAAACATGCCACAAAAAGAAACATTGGCAACAGTTCACTTCCTTGGATTCGAGTGACAGCACCCAGCTCTGAGCCGTGACTTCAGTGATAACTTTTCATCATTCACAAATAATACTTGATTTGATGAATTACAGCATTTTCTCCTGACCAGTAGTTATGATTTATCATTAGCCTGTTTCTCAAAATGTAGATCAACGTCCAGGACGTATCACTAAGGATTACATAAGCGCTATGGAAGTGGCGCCCGAGTGGCTACCTTTCCTCTTTCAAACTTACCCTGAGTCTATCCATTACCCTGAGAATCTCTTACTGGGTTCGAAGGAGGAGATGTGGATCTCCAGCGCAGCCGTTCTGCTACCATCATAAGGCTCACAATACAAAACAACGCAAGCAACAGTACCAGCCACTCATCGAAACGCACAGATAGCAGCCGAAGCCTGTACAGAGGCCCCTTGCCTTTCCTCCTGGGTTGCCTGGACAACCACGAACTCCGGCTTCCATTTTGCACAGGGCTCAAAAACGAGCCTCCTTACCTCACTAATTTCATTCCTTCTCCCGAAGAGCCCCTTTTCCATTCTACGATCTGTAGACCCTGCTAAGGAAAAGAGAGTAGATGGCTTCACTTTCTCCCGTTCTGCTCAAAGAGAACAGCAGCTCTCTGCTTGCGGAGTTGCATTGCCGGAGAAGCCATACCCAGGTGGTTGAGACTGTGTGTGTTCCCCTGAACCTGGACGCTGGAACTCAGCCGCTGCCTATTTATTTTGCAGGTACCTGTGGCTCTACTTGGGTAACTTCCTGAATTCTGCTAACACTTTTTTCATGGTCAACCAGAGGGTCATCATTTATATCATGTTGGATGATTTCTACTATGTGCCATGGATAAATCTGAATCGCTACCGGACAGTGAAGATTTTTAAAATTAAACAAGAGTGGAAGTGGCAAGACATCAGCATGATGCGCATGAAGATCATCAGCGAGCACATCGCGGATCACATACGGTATGAGGTCGGCTATGTCTTCTGCGTGGATGTGGATCGAGTATTCAAAGCCAACTATGGTTTGGAGACTCCGGGAGACTCTGTAGCCCAGTTACATGCCTATTGGTATAAGGAAAGCCCAAACGCTGTACCTTATGAGAGAAATGAATCCTCAGAGGCGTACATACCAGAGGGCAAGGGGGATTTTTATTACCATGCCGCTGTTTTTGGAGGCACGCCCGCAGAGGTCCTCAAGATTACCAAGGAGTGTGTGGAAGGAATTATGAGTGACAAGGGAAAAAATATTGAAACTGTTTGGCATGATGAGAGCCATTTAAACAAGTATTTCTTTCTCCATAGACCCACTAAACTCTTGTCGCCAGAGTTCTGCTGGGACTCCCGTCAGGATAAGACTCCTGATATTCAGACTGTTAAACTCTCTTGGGAGGTTAAGTATTATGGACTTCTTAGAAGGCTGGTGTAAGTTTCTAGCCCTTCCCTGAGTTGCTGAATTGAAGAGTATCAATTTCCTTGGAAAACTAGCACCTGGCATGTTTTAACAATGAACAAGTGGTTACCAACTCATCTCCCCCCTCCCCCCCCCGCCCCGGTTCATTCCGAAAGATGCAGTAAGGGAGCTGCGGGTCACAGCGAGTTCGCTGAAAGCAGATAGGTAGGTGGGAATTTCACATCTTGTGCGAGACCGTTGCAAATATAATGTCAGCTCACAGAGAGAGTAGATTCCGGAAGTAGAAAAGGAAACCTTATCTATGCCAGGTGATGAGAGCTGAATGTCTTCAGTTTGAATGTAGTCATTGCTGTCTTGTTTGGTTGGTTGGTTGGTTTTTGGAGAGAGAGTCTCTCTGTGTTAGCCTTGGCTGTCCTGGTCTCGCTTTGTAGACCAGGCTGGCCTCGAACTCACAGTGATCCACCTACCTCTGCCTCCTGAGTGCTGGGATTAAAGGCGTGCGCCACCACGCTTGGCTTGTCATTGCTATCTTGAATCAGGGAAGCTATGGTCATTTTTGAGACCCTCACAAAATAGGGCCCATCAACACTCCCTCATAGAAGGTAGGAAGAAAGGGTGCCTGAGAGTCATGAGGTGCCCCCCTGCCTCCCTGAAGATACATAAATGGTTAATGATTGCTGAAAATAAAAGAGGCTTTATGTCAGTGTAAATTACCCACACATCTATAAGTAACAACAATAAACTCTTCGACTCACTAAGAAAGACATGTCTTTGGTCTGTTCTTGCCTCCCTTATCTGGGATGCATATACACAGATTTTGTAGGAGAAGTCATATAATACTTGGTTCTGTGATAGAGACACAACAGAACCAAGGATGGGCCTTGGAGGTGCAGTTGTGTGGCTTCTGTTATGGTGGCTAATACATGCAGCTGAGGCTGAGCCATCTGAGAGTGGACTGTCTTCAGGGACTATTCTGATACATATATATATATTCAACTTCCGTGTGGTACGCAGTATATGGTGGTATACCTTCTTGCTATCCCCTACTGTAGATAATAAGATTTGCAATTGAGACAGAAGAGGAGTGTCCATGACTCTGGGGAGAGATTCCAGAGTGAACATCTTCATGTGATGTGGATGGCATGGCTTCTTGATGAAGGGGGTTGGCTATGAGAATACGGGGATGCCCCCAAAGTGGCTGATGAGCTAAAGAACATATCAAAATAACACATATGGGATGAGAGTATAAACAGACCATGGCAGCCGTTACATGGTCTCTGCTGTGTGTGACTGAGGCTGAGCTGTCTGCCTAGAAAGACCTTGCTTGCATGAAGGAGGGGTTACAATAGGAAGAAGGCATGAAGATGTTGCTCTCTGCCTTGCCCTCTGGCTTTTCAGCAAACATGGAGAGGGGGCAAGGAGAGGACAGAGGTGAGAGAGGATAGCCCCTATAGCCTGTCTTTATTTTTAAATTTTGTATTGTTTATTCAGTGTACTAGGAGCTAATCACGGCATCTGGGTGTTTAAAACAAGGAGTTTCTAGGCTAAGATTGGTGGCAAAGATGATGAAATTACTGCAATAATATCAAAGACACTGATGCTAAGAGGCACAAAAGGGTCAAAATCCAGGGCCACCAGTGATAACTCATTGTCCTAAGGACCAAAGCTGCCCAGTGCAAGCTAGACTCACAAGGAGACCTGATTTCAGATTTGAGTTTTTCTTTAAGCACTCCAGTGTAGTCAGGCACAGCATTTAAACCAACAGCCAGTTTACCTTTTAAAAAGATTTGTTCTTTTTTTATGTACATAGGCATTTTGCCTGCATGTACGTATGTGCGCCGCGTGCGTTGAGTGCCCACAGAGGCCAGAAGAGGCTGTTGGATCCGCTGGAACTGGAATTCCAGTCGGTTGGTAGCTACCGTGCCCTCCAGGTCCTCTAGGAAAACAAGTGCTCCAGCCCCACTCCTTGCTTTCTTTATAATACTTATTTCATTATAGAGAGTGCTGAGAGCAGTGCCTGGCACGTGCAAAATGTCACAGGAGGAGTGGTTGTCACCGTCATCAGTATGTCCTCATCACTACTGTGCATTTTCACTGTGGGAGCCCAAATTACTCTCAAGATCTTTGGCTTTCAATTGCAATTTATTGTGTGATTTTAAAGATGTGTCTTCTTCTTCTTCTTCTTCTTCTTCTTCTTCTTCTTCTTCTTCTTCTTCTTCTTCTTCTTCTTCTGCTTCTTCTTCTTCTTCTGCTTCTTCTTCTTCTTCTTCTTCTTCTTCTTCTGCTTCTTCTTCTTCTTCTGCTTCTTCTGCTTTTTGCTTTGAGACAGAGACTTACTCTGTAGCCAGGCTAGCCTACAATTCATAATTGTAGTCTAGGCTTGCCTTAAATTACTGCACAACTCTTCTGCCTCAACCTTGCAAGTGCTGGGATTGGATTACAGGTATGAGCTACCACATATAGCTTCTTAGAGCTAATTTTTTAAAAAATAATTTATTCAGATTATGTCTTGATTGTTATCCCCTCATTGTATCTTCCCATTGCCCCCTCCCTCTTTCACCCTATTTCCCTCCCCTAGGCCTGTGACAAAAGGGGACCTCCTCCCCCACCATGTGATCACAGCCTATCGGGTCTCATCCGGAATGCCTGCTTCCCCTTCCTCAGAGTGCCACCAGGCCTCCCCACCAAGGGGATGTGGTCAAATGGGGACACCAGAGTTCATGAAAGAGTCAGTCCCCACTCTCCACACAACTGTGGATTGGCTGTCCATTGGCTAGATCTGAACAGGGGGTCTAGGTTTACTGCATGCATTGTCCTTGGTTGGTACAGTAGCTTGTGTAGGCCCCCCTGTCTTAGAGCTAATTTAATCAGCTCGTTTCTGCTATATTCCGCAGGGTGCTAAATGCCTATTCCTGAGTGCTGACATTATATTTTAGTTACGTCTAGATGTAAACAAGACCTGGCAAGCAATTCTATCTCTACGTTGTCTATGGCTCCACTTCTGGCACCGGTGCCTCAATCTGTCAGGGCACTGAAACGTTCAGATTCACTTAAACAGAGAACTATTTATGGATGGATAATTTTGAAAGGATTTAATTATTGAGTATCAATGACCTTGCACACTCAGGAGAAAAATTTTAGTCCTTTTATGTAGCCACTGTTAGTTAGGGGCGAGCAATTTGTGCCATATAGTTACATGGTGATCCAGAGCAATGCGGGATGTACCGTTGAGAATCTTCCTAGTCAGGACAATGGAGGGATAAGTGCACTAGAGAATCTTGCGGGGGTGGTCTCTGTACACACTCACATCCTTACCCTGTGTGGTACTGTAACTATCACATCCTGCGACCAGGTTCATCCAGAGACATTGTGATTGCCCATCCACTGTAGTTTTCATTGAAAATCCCAGATCCTTCTATTTTAGCGATAAAAACACAGGAGCCAGATGTTGTGGATTAAAAACCTGCTAGCTCAGAGGGGCAGAGAAAGCACCCAGTTGACCTTCCTACTCAGCTCATGTCCCAAAAGGCTCACTAGCTCAGCTGACAGCCCGGGAGGAAAAGTCCAAAAAACAAACCCAAGGCCAAAGGCTTGCTAGCTCAAAGCCCCCCCCCAAAACCCAAAGGCCAGGGAGCTGAGGAGCTCAAGAGCTTAAAAAGCTCAAGCTAAAATTCCACGCCCAAAGAAGTGCCAAAGGCCCCTTCTCCTTCTCAATGCTGTCTTAAATATCCCTCAACTCAAAGTCCCTCCTATGCTTTAATCCCTGTCAGCTGATTTCTTGCTCCACCTTTTGACCTACGGCTAATTTTACTAAATCCTGTATACAGATAGCTCTTCCCTTAAAGGTGTGTGTAAGGGTGGCCGAACCACACCTTAATCACCTGCTTATAATAAACTGAAAGTTCTTGGATTAAAGATATGTTAGGGCTCAACCACAAGAAACAGGGATTTACAGTTCAATCTCGGGGATCAGAATGGGATCAAATATCCCGCAGCAATTCACTGGTCATTTACCCGTGCTTGCTGATAGCATAATAAGTGACTCCCATATACAGACACAGCCACCTGCAGCATAGATGCCCACCTCCACCAGAGCACGTCAACTGGAGCCTTCGCGAAGCAGAAACATTGAGATGTAATGTCTTAGACTCCAGTTGGGGTTTCTAGTGCTGTGATAAACACCATGACCAAAACAACTTGGAGAGAGAGGGCTTTATTTCAGTTTATAGTTCCATGTCACGCATCATTGAGAGAAAGTCATGGCATGAACTCAAGGTAGGCAGGAACTGGAGCATAGGCCATGGAGGAGTGATGTTTAGTGGCTTGCTCTCTATGGATTGCTCAGCTTGCTTTCTTACACCACTCAGGACCACCAGCCCAGGAGGGGTACCCATCCACAGTGGGCTGAGCCATTCCATATCAACCATCTGTCAAGAAATTGCCCCACAGGCTTGTTTGCTCACAGGTCGTTTTGGCTAAGGCATTTTCTTAGTTGAGCTTCCATCTTCCCAAGTGACTGTAGCTCGTGTTGACACAAAACCAGCCAACACATTAGTCATGGTGACTGTAAGGCTCTAGTCAGGAGAGTCTATTCCTAGAAGCCCCAGATGAGAAACAGAGACTGGATCAATGCAAAAACAAGAGGCTTTATTGTTCCAACGTGATGGGGTCATCCTGCACCCTAAGGAGAGGTGACCCCTGAACAGCAGTGTTGCACAGTTTTTATACTTTTACACAGACAGACAGACTTAAGCAGCAGTGTGTAAGCATCAGCAAGTCAGCGAGTCATCAAGTTGTTATTGATAGGTCAGGTTGACTTTTAAATCTATTGGCTAGTCTAAAGAGTGCATTTCTAAATCTCTAAGACAGGGACTTGCCCTGGGGCTTTTTGCCCTGGGGGTGGGTGGTAGTGGTCAGTTATCAGCCTTGGAATTGTTTTTAACATTCTAGTTACTGATGGGGAGGGGAAGTTGAAACAGCCTGCAGCAGTGGGAATTTAGAAACCGTAATGGAGGTTCTCCAGTAGGGGGGCTGGTTCCTTCATTCCCCCCTTCTTCTTGTAACTGCTCCAATCTTGAAGCAGGTCTGGACAAACATAAAGTCTATCATATAAGGGGTACAAAGCATGACTTGGAGAAACAGAACTAAGGGTCTATTTTCAACCTTTTTTTTTTTAACCTTTTTTCCCTCTTGTATAAGATCATTGGGTTGTATAATAAAGTTTAATTGTTAAGAGACAGAGCCAACACTAAAGGTATCTTTAGAATCATTCATTTTTAAAATCTGCAAAATAGCAGTTTGCTAAATTGAATCAAATTTCATAACCTTAAAATTTTACCACCAAATAAAGAATATTTTGAACTAGGATTGAATCATATAAGATTTGTGTTACAAGTGCATATGTACTCATATATTTTTAAAAAGAGCTTGAATTTAAATTTTAAACATCACAATTTATAAGCAAACTATAAATCTTTATTTTTTTTATTAATTTATTCTTGTTACATCTCAATGTTTATCCCATCCCTTGTATCCTCCCATTCCTCCCCCCCCCCATTTTCCCATTATTCCCCTCCCCTATGACTGTTCCTGAGGGGGATTACGTCCCCCTATATATTCTCATAGGGTATCAAGTCTCTTCTTGGCTACTTGCTGTCCTTCCTCTGAGTGCCACCAGGTCTCCCCCTCTAGGGGACATGGTCAAATGTGAGGCACCAGAGTACGTGAGAAAGTCGTATCACACTCTCCACTCAACTGTGGAGAATATTCTGACCATTGGCTAGATCTGGGAAGGGGTTTAAAGTTTACCTCCTGTATTGTCCTTGGCTGGTGCCTTAGTTTGAGCGGGACCCCTGGGCCTTAGCAAACTATAAATCTTTAGACAAGAGTTCACAGTGTAATAATCTTAAGCTATATAGTCTGGAGGTGCAGCTTTAATATCTTATTAAAGAAACACAGTTTTAAATCTTATCTTTTGTAAGTCTAGTTTTAAATAGAGGACAACAATTACATGAAATCCTTAATTTAAAAGTACCTTTTAGAGACCTGTTGGCTTATGCCACTTGCTGCCTAGAATGACTCCAACTTTAATTTACAAGTTAACCCTTGCTACAGATGCCAAAGACTTTGTTCTTGTTGTTAACCACCTTTAACATCTGTAACAAAGGTCATCCCATCAACTCAAACCTGTAGTGGCCATATATATTAATACATTTTAAGACAGGCAGACAAACCGTGCTTGGGGGACCAGGCTTGCGACCAGACTGCAAGCTGGAAAAAGCCTTCCCCAAGGCCAAACAGCCGCCGCCCCAAAACCCTCCAGTTCCAGTGTCATCTTGGTGCTTTCTCAGCACAAGTGGTGGGACAACTTAAAAGACAAGGAGAGAGTAGGCAGACCTTAGCAATCCTGTTTCCACGTCTCTCCTAGCGCTACACATTCAAGACAGAGAGCACAAGCGGGTGGGGAGCAGGGCGTGCCGCTGCTGGCTGAGGGCTCAGGCATTTTCCAGCCAGCAAGAATCCAGTAGCCCCCATGTTCATGGTGGGGGTCCCCTGGAGGGCCTTCCATGCTTGGGACAGGCCTCTTTATCGTGCTTGAGACCTGGTCCATTTCTAGAACTGAGACGGTTACAAGCAAACAGAAACACAAACTGAGTACACACAGAAATGTACTGGTATGGCAAAAGAAAAGAACCAAAATTCAGAAAGGTAAAATTTGATCTTTCATAAGTCTAGTACTGTTGGAGATCTGTTTCATTTCATTTGCTGTTTAGAATGGAGCCAGACTTAAATTACAAGCTTAATTATTTGTTGCAAATATTAAAGATTTTTAACCATATTCAATAACCAATAATTTATAACCAAGATATATAGAACATAATAATTTATACCTTTAAAGTCAATAAGAAACAAATATATAGTAAAATAGACAAAATTCTTAATTTTTTTCCTAGCTGTAGTTTCAAGGGAGGAGCATCTTGCTGCCTGCCTGGTTAGCACATTACAGTTCTTATTAATTTTATAACATAAAAGGATTTTACACCTAAATATTAAATGCTAAAGGCAGAACCTGTGGAAGATAATAGGGAAACTAGGACTATCTGAGTTTGGCATCCTGCCCGGGATGTTTCGGCACACAAGCCCCTGTTGAAAATGTGCAGCCCCCAATAGTGAAAGTTATTCAGAGCCCATTGCTAAGGAATCCAAGGAGTGACTAGGACTGAAAAGGACCTTACCAGTGGCTTCATCTGGTCATTGCTTACCACCCAGTCCCCATAAAGACCCATTAGCTCCCACTGCCCAACCCCCTATTTCTCCCTGTTGTGGGTAGTGACCCTGCACTCACCATGGTAAGGCTTCTGAGCCTGCTGGAGCTCATTAGGAGTTCAGGCAACCCTGGGCTTCCTGCCAGTTTGGTCTAAGCAAGAGACTCCCAGCCTGGCTCCAAGGACAGAGCCAGTCTATCAGTTTTTATTGCCTTTTTTTCTTGAGAATCTTTCAAATGAGTTAGACCTAACAGCCAGCAGATGAAGTTTGGCCCTTTTTCCTCCCACCAGAATATAAAATATAAAACAACATTTAAACACCACACAAAGACAAGAGTAACAGAAACTGCGCACCGAAGACCCGATCCAAAGCAAAACCAAAAATGGGACACAGACTGCATGCTGGCTGCGGGAGCGACCCGCCTAATTCCATGTCCAAAAATATCATCAGTCATGGTCCACAGGCAACGAAAAGAAAAACAATCAACAGACAGATAGTCTGCCACTGCCACTGGTCGGGGAGAAAAACCAGATGGGTACCAAAATTCAGAACGGCAACTGTTTTGAGAGCCAACGGGCTCCGTCAAGTTCTGCCAGAAACCAAACTCAAAGCAGCCTAGTCCGTAACTGGCCTCTACCTGAAACAGAGAACCATACCTGATCTGGAATTCCTGCAAAAGATTCTTAGTCATAAGAGTCACGCAAAGACAAAAAAGAAACAAACCACAAACCGAATCCACACTCAAACAAAAAGAGACAAGAGCTCGCCACTGCCAATGGCAGAAAAACCCGGAGTGGTGACTGCCCGATCAACAGACAGACCCTGCCTGCAGTCCCGGGAGTCAGTCGACCTGGGAGAAACGGAATCCCTCCATGTTCCCTCCCCCATCCCCCCTCTGAAGCATCTTCCTGGTCCCTGACAGTTGCCACGTCCTGAAGACGACTGTATTCTTGGGACTCTAACCCAAGCGGCCCCATTGCTAGGGACAATAACTGAAGCAGTTCCGTTGTTTGCGAACAAACCAAAAGTAAGACAGGAGATGTTGGCCAACACACAGACACACAAAGAAAGTGAAACACAAACACAGACAACCGCGGGACATGACTGGTGAGCTTGAGCTTCCCCTCTGACCTTGATCTTCCCCTCTCACAGGGCCTTCATTTCCTGGCCAATGCACCAAATGTAAGACTCTAGTCAGGAGAGCCTATTCCTAGAAGCCCCAGATAAGAGACAGAGACTGGATCGATGCAAAAACAAGAGGCTTTATTGTTCCAATGGTTGGGGTCGTCCTCCACCCTAAGGAGAAGCGACCCCGAATAGCAAGGAGCCGTGTGTAAGCAGTAGTGAGTCATCAAGCTGTTATTGATAGGTCAGGTTGACTTTTAAATCTATTGGTGGCGGTGGTCGGGGTCAGTTATCAGCCTGTGGTTTTTCTTGGAATTGTTAACATTCTAGTTGTTGGTGGGGAGGGGAAGCTGAAACAGCCTGCAGCAGGGGAAATTTACAGAGGCCTTAATGGAGGTTCTTGAGGAGAGGAGCTGTTCCCTTCAGCGACTCACACTCTATCGTCCCAGAACTTGAGAGTTGCATTAGTTCAAGGCTAGCCTGAGCCACTTGGTGGGAGCTGGTCTCAAAACAAACAAAGGGAGCCCTAGAAAGTTATCAGGATACAAACATATAGTAGGTACGGACTTTCAAATTTTTGTTTATTTTATTTTTATGTGTATGAGTGCTTGCGTGTTATGTGTGCGTGTGCAACACGTGCATGCAGTGCCTGTGGAGGCCAGAAGAGGTGTTCCTTTGGTCGTGGTGTCTCTTCATAGCCTTAGGAAAGTAACTAACAGAAATGGCTACCACATCTTAGGTCAAAGACTGGGACTCAGCATTACAACCATACCTCAGGGCCCAATGCTTTGGTTGTCAAGGACTCAGAGTGTTTAAACCTGATGTATGGGGAGGCGGTTTGAGTGAGAATAGCCCTAAATGCTTGGTCCTCAGGGAGTGGCACTATTTCAAAGGATTAGCAAGTGTGTCCTTGCTAATCTTGTTGAAGGAAGTGCCTTTCTACCTGCTGCCTTCAGGTCCAGATGTAAAACTCTCAGCTTCTTCTTCAGCACCATGTCTGCCTGTGTGCGGCCATGTTTCCCACCATGTCTGCCTGTGTGCTGCCCTGTTTCCCACCATGTCTGCCTGTGTGTGGCCCTGTTTCCCACCACATCTGCCTGTGTGCTGCCATGATTCCCATCATGATCATAATGGACCTCTGAAACTGTAAGCCAGCCACAGCTAAATGCTTTCCTTTGTAAGTGTTTCTGTGGTCGTGGTGTCTCTTCACAGCAATAGAGCAGTGACTAAGATGGCGTGCTTTAGTTTTAAGCAAGCAGAATCCCATTTTGGTAATGGTGGAACATTCACAGATTGATTCTGGCATCCAGAGGGGTGTGGAGTGGGGCAGCCGATCCTAAAAGTAATGCCCTCTGGACATAGGAATTTTTATTTTTATTTGCTTTTCAGTGTGCTTGTGTGCTATGTTTTGCTCCTGCTGAAGTGGCTGCCCAGATCCTTTGTACAAATTTTCCTCTCAATCCTCAGTTTCCTTCTCAACAGTGCCTTCCTTCCTTCCTTCCTTCCTTTCTTTTTTCTTTCTTCTTTCCATTTTCCTTCCTTCTTTCCTTTTCTTTCTTTCTTGTGTTTTCTCAGTCTTTCAATGGTTTTAGACTTTTTACATTTAGGTTAATGAAATGTTCTGAAGTAATTTTTGTATATGATGTGAAGTAGAGATCAGCCCTATTTGCAGATGGATGTATAATCATTCCTGAGACATCTTTGAAAAGGACATTTTTTTCTCTAATGACTTTTATTACTTATCAAAGTTGTTTCTATGTGTGAGTCCACATTCAAGCTTCATTTTGCTCAAATAACCTATTTGTCAATCTTCAAATCCATATGGCTTTGACAGATGAATCTTGTTAAGTATAAAGTTACAAAAATCTAATAGAAAAGAAAGAAATGCCAGAGGCCGTTTACGTAGAACACAACAGCTCCAAAACATGAGATGATGCTTACCATCAGTATAAGAAACACAAATTAATCCAGTCACAGTGTGATTGCTATGATTACTATAAAGAACAATTCCATAATATTTGCTTGAAGTTTAACCTCTTGACCAAGAAATTCCATTTCTAGGAGTTTATCTTGCATATGAACTCAGGAAGGAGCCCGGTAGGTTGGTGCGACACCGTCACAGAGAATATTTATCCCAGCGTGGCACTTCCTAGAGCAGCAGAGGCACAGGCAGACTGTCTGGCAGTAGACAACCGGTGCATAATTATGTTTGTGACTACAATACAGCTCATTTGTAGGAAGTAACGAGATGCTTCTGTATGAAGTGTTATGGAATGACCTTCAAAGTAGACTGAACGAAAAAGCAACAATGGATAACAATTGAGATGTAATATGAATAAATTAATAAAATATATTAAAAAATAAATAGATGTTCTAATGCCAAAAAAGAAAAAAAAGGGTAAAAATGATAAGAGTGGGTTTAATATGCTGACTTTTGTTGCCTCGTATTTTTAAGAAAGCCATCTGTTCAAAATATATGTGCCGTGAAGCCCGTAACAGCGTCTGATGATGGGCCTAGGGAGTAATGAATGGCAAGCATCAGGTGCTGGCCAAAAGAAGACTCATTGTGCCTCGGATCTCCTTTTTTATATTACAATATTTTTATCATGTGCACATACATATAAATATGCTTGCATCCCTTTCAATAACAAGAACAAAATTAGTTTTAAAGGTCAGGGGGAAAAGGCACTTGCTATCTCAAATTATGTGTGGCTATCTCAGTGTGTTAGTGTAATTACATTTATCATCTTTTAGTACCTGAAATGCATTATTTCTATAGTCCTGAAAAATAAGCACCATGGAAACAGTCTAAAAGGGAATAAGGGGGCACTAGCTTTGCCTGAGAAAACGATGCCTAAAAATCATGGGGAAATGGTTGTCATTTTTCTCAGTCATCCATACACACACATCATCCAAAATATTTTTATAAGTAAATGTCATGAAGATAAGGAAACTGGAGGAAGCTTGGAAGACCAACTCTGCTGCCATCTGGGTCCAGATCCAGTGCTTGAGTTGGTCCACCACAACCTCTATCTAGGAGCTGTGGAACCAAATGTCATCACTAAATAGGGCTGGCCCCTGCTTAGACCTGCTCTGGCTGCAGACTTCACTGTTCCGTCTTGCTGAGAGATGGGGGCAGGGAGGCGGGGGCGTGCTGTGGTGCTGCCTGCAGGCTCCAAGAGCAAAGGTAGAATTCAGTGAGCCTCAGGGAGGCCAACATCAAGGGCAGGGAGGTGTGATGCAGCCTGGGACTCACCCTGACACACTGTCTACCTGAAAGCTCACCCTGACTCTGGACCACAGCAGGATATCCAAGGTGAGTCCCTGTAATGGTCCACAAACCAGAAACCCTGAACCAGGCCAATGAGAGAGAGACTAGAGTCTGACAGTGACAAGTGTGAGTTAAAACTGTATGTTACCACTGAGAGCCACGTGGTTTCTGTGGTCTATGCCGCTACCACATGAAGCTTCTGTTGATGTCCATGGCTGTGTTTTCACTGAGGGCCCATGTTGATGTGAGGAGTGGCCTGTTGCAGCCACATGAGGTCATGTTCGTGTCCGAGATCCGTGGTTCATGCTGCCAACAAGGGCTGTGTCTGCGTCCGTGGTCCTACTGCAGCTAGGGACCGTGGTGATGGTTTTGGCTCATGTCACTGACAAAATAAGGCCATGTAGATGTCTGTGGTCTGTGCTGCTGAGGGTGGGGGTTGGAGGAGCACACACTATGTTGATGTCTGTGGTCCAGACTGTGGCTTGGGACCATATTGGTGTCTTTGACCAGAGTTGCTCCAGAGGTCATGTTGATGTCCATGATGGTGTCTGTGGCCTGAGCTCTACCAGAGGGCTGTGTTGATGACTGTGGTCTGTACTGCCACTGGAGACCATGCTGATGTAGGTGGCACGTGCTGACACCAGAGATCCATGTGGATGTCCAATCTCCCAAAGACGGTAAGGGACAAGGAAGATACTTTTGCATCGATGACTTCAGACTCACAGTTGAGAAAGAGGGTGGGCTCTTTTTCTTTAAGGGGCTGGTGACTGGGAGTTTGACCATTTTCCACTGAGGCATAGGCAATACAAATTGGATAATTGGATTTATGGGTTTGTTTGTTTGTTTCATCTTTTTTTTGGTGGGGAGGTCACAGGAATTGGGTGGCAGGGGTGGACTTGGAAGGACTGGAGAGTGAGTGTGATGGGGTACATGATGTGAAATTCCCAAATAATCAAAAAAAATGGGGGGGGAAAGGTAAGGAAAATAGCAAAGGAAACTCAAAGCATATTTTAAAAATATTTTTATTTATTTTTATGTATATGAGAGCTCTAGCTGCATGTACACCTGCCCACCAGAAGAGGGTATCAGATCACATTATAGATGGTCATGAGCCACCATGTGGTTGCTGGGAATTGAACTCAGGACCTCTGGAAGAGCAGACAGTGCTCTTACCACTGAGCCATTTCTCCAACCCTCAAAATATAATAAAATTTTTTTTTGAAGTTTTCAAATGAGACAAAGTTCTATTTTTGTAGCCACAAGTACAAGGTGTTACCTCAGGTGTCACTGTGGCAGCAGATTCTAATGCTTCCATCATCAAAACAGTACAGTGATGTCATCAGGAGAGAAAACTCTGGCAACAGAAGGGTACCATATAATTCTTGACCTGTTTTTTTTTTTCCCTATTATTTATGTTTACATCATCAAAACTAAAGGTAACATGACTCTTAGGAATGTATAAGATTTTGGGTTATCATGGTAAAAGTCAGAGCTGGCTATCAAACAACCCTATCATAGAGAACGATGGGTGATATGTCAAAGTATTCTTGGCTTTTTTAGAATAATGTCACTAAGGGCACATGGACAGGAAATAACCTGGCTAAAGGAGCCACAGTCTTACTTCACCCAAACCTTTTCCCAAATGACCTTGAATGTAAACAGTGAACATTTTACATTGTTCTTGAGACATAGCGGTTGTGTCCAACGACAACTCAGTATGGTACTTGCAGAACTTTACAATAGAAATGTAAGTCATATTTGTTGCCTTAAGTATTTGAGGGGATACCTTAGAAAGAGGTAAAAATGAAACTTTAGTCAAATATTTTCTTTAACTCATGTTTCCAAATTTTCACTTCAACTTTGGTTAACACTGAAATCAAATATCTTAAAATTTCTCCTCCCACCCTCCAGGGCCTCTCTATAAAGTCCTGGCTGGTCACTACGTAGACCAGGCTGGCCCCAGACTCAGAGATCCTCCTGCACCTACTATGTCCTGCACATTCTTTTTGTTTGGTTGGTTTTTCGAGACAGGGTTTTTCTGTGTAGCCTTGGCTGTCCTTGACTCACTTTGTAGACCAGGCTGGCCTCGAACTCACAGAGATCTACCTGCCTCTGCCTCCCAAGTGCTAGGACTAAAGGCTTTCTTTCTTTTCTTTTCTTTCTTTCTTTCTTTCTTTTTTCTTTTCTTTTTTTTTTTTTTCATACTCTGTTTTCAAACTTCCCTTTTTGGAACATGAGTGGTTCCTGTAACTACTCATGAGCTGGTGGCCACTGCGTTAATAGAGACACACCTAAAACTTCTTAATCATTAAATGTGGTTCTGCACCTGGTGGCACCGAACTGGATCGCCACAGGTTGGTGCAACCGCTGCTTGCTTCCAGACAGAAATGGGTAGGCCTCAGGATCAGAGGTCCTGTCTGTCTGTCTGTCTGTCTGTGTGTCTGTCTGTCTGTCTGTCTCTCTCTCTCTCTCTCTCTCTCTCTCTGTCTCTGGCAGTTAGAGCATTTTGGGGGTAGGCTTTTGATATGGGCACAGAGCTGGCTTCCTAGTTTCTCCAGGGGACAGGTGGGAAGTGAATTCCCATGCCTGATGTCACTGTTAGCTCTTTGATTCATCTACTGCACCTGGTTGGGCAGGGGAAGGGGGTGGATGCCCGAAATCCACTGGCAGGCAGGGTGAAACAGGCTCAACGGATGCTTCCCCAGGGTGGAGCACCAAGCAGGCCCCATCGACTGCAAAGGCAGTTCTGCCATTGCTGCCTGAGCACGGGGCATCCAGCGGCAGTTCCCCCAGAATAAATGGAGTCCCAGTCAGTCGTTGTGGAATGAGAAGTCAAGCCAACTTAACTTGTGAATTAAGGATTTATAAGCCCTAGGCAGTGGGAGTAACTGTGTCTGATGCACTAGGGCTCAGGGTGTCAGGATACCTCATCTACATGCAGGGATACCATGCCTCAGTAACACGGAGCCTTTATCACAGGATGGAAAAGAGTACTTATTTATCCTGTGTGTGAGGGGATGGTGCCAAGGCATAGTTAAAGACCATTTATTGGAGGCTAAGATCTCAGCATGGGGTGGGGTACTCCCCGGGGAAATTCCCTGTGCTTGTTATCTCAGGAAAGGTCAGGCCTGTATTTTTCTTTTAGGGCTATGTGATGCCCCTTACAAAAATCTGGACCGGCCACATCAGGTGGGGTGAGGGCCCTACTGACAAAGGGAGGTCCATTCTTTACAGTCTGAGCACAGAGCTGGCTACCTAAAGAGGGCCAGACTTCTACCTTAACCAGCAGAGTCCTACACTTAAATAAATGTCCAAAACAATTAAACCTCTGTCTTCTTCCTTACCCAAAGGCAAGGCAAGTGTTACTTTCCAATGATGTCTCCCAAACCCCAGTTTTTGTGTAGGTATGTGGTATCACCCATGTACACTCAATAGTGGGGACTTATTGTCTTTATATTCCTACGAGACAGTGTATTTTGAGGTCATTAGTCCTGAGGTCTTTAATTAAATTTTGGCTTTATTATCTTTGTGACACATGTTGTTTGACAGTAGAGCGATCTGAAATCAGACACTGAGTTCAGTTGGTGACCAAATTCTGCAAATCCACTGTTGGAAGACACTGAAGAAAGTTTTATTTTCAGCCTTTTAACTGAAATCTCCTTCCCTCTCTCCCTCCCTCCCCTCTTCCTCCCCCCTTGTGCTCTCTCTCCCTCTCTCTCTCTCCCTCTTTCTCTCTCTCTCCCTCTCTCTCACTTGCTCTCATTCTTTATTTTTAGGAGGGAATGAAGTATACATGGAAAACGCTGTTGCTAATTTTCCTTGCTTTGTTGTTGGCATTAACTAAGCAGTACTCCAGGTAAATATGAAACACCAACGTATCACAGTTATTAATAATTGGCCTAGCTGACCTAAAATGCACAAAGGCATTAAAGCCCTCTCCAACTTAATTTTAAAAGAAATCAGTTTTTCTTTGACAGATGTAGACATTAATTCTTTCTTTTCTTTTCTTTTTACTTTCAAGAAGTATTAATCAATTTCTTGGTTCCAGCTGGTGTAGAACAGCACAGTGACCTAAAGTCGCTTGTCTCATGGAGCCTTGTGTTCAGGTGGGGAGGAAGGACATGTTTCCTGTGTCATCTGGGTGCTGTGTGCCCTCTAATAACGCTGCTACGAAAAGATAAGGCAATGAGAGGCCATTGGGAGCTCCTCTCTGATTTTTACTCTTCAACTTTTTACATTTGTTTCCTGTGTATGTGTGAGTGCCTACATATATGTCTATGTACCATGTTCATTCAGTGGCAGGGGAGGACAGGAGTCACAGAAGGTTGTGAGCCACCACGTGGATGCTGGGAACCCAAACCCAGACCCTGGGCGAGAGCAGCACTGTTGTTGACTGCTAAGCCAGGTCCCCAGCTTCCTATTTTATCCTTTTAAAAAAAAGAGTTATTTATTTATTATGTATACAATGTTCTGCCTGCATGTAAGGCTTGCATGCTAGAAGAGGGCACCAGACCTCATTACATATGGTTGAGAGTCACCACATGGTTGCTGAGAATTGAATTCAGGACCTTTGGAAGAGCACCCGGTACTCTTAACCTCTGAGCCATCTCTCCAGGTCCTATTTTACTCTTTTTTTTCTTTCTTTTTTATTTTTTTTATTAATTTATTCTTGTTACATCTCAATGGTTATCCCATCCCTTGTATCCTCCCATTCTTCCCTCCCTCCCATTTTCCCATTATTCCCCTCCCCTATGACTGTTCCTGAGGGGGATTACCTCCCCCTGTATATGCTCATAGGGTATCAAGTCTCTTCTTGGCAACCTGCTATCCTTCCTCTGAGTGCCATCAGGTCTCCCCCTCCAGGGGACATGGTCAAATGTGAGGCACCAGAGTATGTGAGAAAGACATATCCCATTCTCCACACTCAACTGTGGAGAATGTTCTGACCATTGGCTAGATCTGGGTAGGGATTGGCTAGATCTGGGTAGGGCCTATTTTACTCTTAAGGCACTCATTTATTAAAACCTTTTCTGAGCTAGGCACAGTGGCACACACCTTTAATCCCAGCACTCAGGACGCAGAGGCAGGTGGAGTCAGAGGTCAGCCTGGTCTACAGAGTGAGTTCCAGGACAGCCAGGACTACACAGAGGAACTCTGCCTCAAAAAACCAAAGCAAACATTTATATATTATATATAATATTATATATTAGCCTGAAAATCAGTTCAATCTGAATTTCTCTGCTGATTCTTCCCCCAGTGCAACACACACACACACACACACACACACACACACACACACACACACACACACACACACACGTCTGTGGGACAATGGGCTGCTAGTTTAGGTTTTTTCTGTTTTTGTTTTTAGGAAAAACAACTTTGTAGCACCAAAGTTCCAATCATTGTGAATGAGACTAAAATACCAACCTGCCAGAGAAACAAGGCTGTGTGTGGTGTGGGGTGGGGAGAGGGTGCAGACAGGGACCATTAACATGCTAATGTTCCCAGATACAGAAAAATGTTAAATTCTCCCTTCTCCAGCGCTCTACTCTGTCTTCCTTGTACCAATGGTACCAACCCTGTTTGAAAAGCAGCTGTGAGCGGTAATGTCTTTAAAGTTACCCCATCGCTTTGGTACCTGAGGCTACACTTATCTGCCCTCCAGAGTTATTTTACTTAAATGAAGGAGATTCACAGCTGGGCATTATAAATCTTAACACAGCCAACAAACTACCAGCAGGCCTGCCTTTGTTACGTAGTTCATTGCTGCAACCTTAAGTCAGGCACAGAGTGAGCGTTTAGTGTGTACAAATACATGAAAGGAGAGGCCTCAACTGCAGTGGGGCTTGTTGGTTTGTTTGGCTTTTTTTTGTTATTTTTATTATGTATAGGCTTTTTTTTTTTTTTTCAAATTGAAAGCTAAATTGACTTTTTTTTCCCCCTTAAAGAATAAAGGATCACCTACAGAAGATGTATGTCTGCTGGTAAGACTCTGTCTCGTGAATATTCTAAGAACTGTGGAGGGAAGAGCGGATGGAGCAAAGTGGGTTCCTAACAGAGATGCTGAGAAAAGAAAGGTACTTTAAAGGAGGAGGTGGGGACTGGACAGGGGTGGGGATGGGGATGGGAACAGGAGGGATTAAGTTGGGGTAGGACAAAGAGGAATTGTACTGGGTGAGACAACTGCAAGGGGGGGGGGGAGGGGGAGGGATATCTCTGGACCGAGCTAGAAACCTAGGTCAATGAAGCAACCAGGAATCCACGAGGGTGACCCTAGTTAAGACTCCTCGCAGTGGGGGACATGATGCCTGAACTGGCTATCTCCTGTAACCAGGCAAGACTTCCAATGCAGGGATTGGGACACCAGCCCAGCTACAAAACCTTGGACCTACAGTTAGTCCTGCCTACAAGATGTGCCGGGGTAAAGCTGGAGCAGAAATTGAGGGGATTATCAACTGGTCCAGCTTGAGACCCATGCCATGAGAGGGAGCCCATCCCTGACACTATTAATGATATTTGTAGGCTTTGAACTCTTTCAAACCTACTTTATTTGGGGTTATTTGATGCTTACACCTCCCTTTGAACACACCTACCCTGGATAGGATAGAAAAGAGGTTAATGGGGGCAGGAGAAGTAGACCTTCTTAGACGTAGTTCCTGGGAGAGATTCCGCTCCCCATCATCAGGATTCCAGCAAACCAGCAGTTCAGCAAAGGTGACTGCAACCGCAGCAGCCGGAACCCGGAACCTCGATGCAGCATTCTCTGGAGCGTTTCTTTCTAGGAGTGTCTCAAAGCAGAATGATGAACAGCCAGACAATGGGAAGCAATTCCAAAACCATACCTCTTGCTTGGGGTATATATATCCCGTCAGAGTCCGTACTAGAATGTTTATCAGTTGGCAAAGGCCATGCTTCTGCAAGAGGCAGTTCCTCTTCTACTGAACAAACACACCAGGTGTTCTCTCACAAGTCTGTTTCCAGGAACCAATCACTGCACACCCTCGCAGAAGTCTGTTTCACATCCCGCACTTGGGATCAAAACAAAAACACAATTACACCCACTACAGATATTTTGCTAAACTTGAAGACAGGGGTCTAGCATAACTGTCATCTGAGAGGCTTCACCCAGCAACCGATAGAAACAGATGCAGCGAGCTCCCCTCCCCCAACATTAGGTGGAGCTTGGGGAATGCTTTGGAAGAGGGAGAGGAAGGATTATAGGAACCAGAAGGGGCAAGAAAACTACAAGAAAACCTACAGAGTCAACTAATCTAGCCCACAGGGACCCACAGAAACCGAACTGCCAATCGGAGAGCAGGCATGGGATGGCCCTCGGCCCTCTGCGCATATGTGACGGTCCTGCGGCTTGGCTGGCATGTGGGACTCCTAACCGCAGGAGCAGGGGCTGTCGGACTCTGATGCCTGCCTTTGGGACCCTTTCCTCTACCTGGGCTGCCTCCTTTAGCCTCAATAGGAGAACGTGCACCTAGTCTTACCGCAGCGTGATATGCCAAGGCCAGTTGATGTACATGGGTGGCCTCCCCTTTTCTGAAGAGGAGGGGAGGAGGAGTGGATGGGGGGGGCGGGAGGTCCGAGGAGGGGGTGGGGAAGGACTGGGAGAGCTCGAAGAAAGGGAAACTGCAGTCGAGGTCTAAAATAAATAAATAAATACATACATACATGTTTAGAAGGCATAATGCCCAAGTTTAGAATAATAAAAATAGCAAATTATCCAGCATACACTTTTTTTTTTTTAAGCGTCACTCTCCTATCCTCTTGAGACTCCAGGTAGAAGCCTTTGTTACGGTCCACCGCATTTCTTCAAACTACTTTTTTGTTGTTTTTAGTTTTTAAATCTCCATTGACCAAATTGAGTGGTTTTGTTACTTTATGTTTCCGGTTTGCTAAGTCCTCTCTTCAGTTCCCCCACCCTGCTGTTGGGCTCACCACTGAGATATTTCTGTGCCATCTCCATTTGATACGATTGATAACATTTCCAATGTCTGTCTCTTTGCACCAAACCACGTCCTTTACATCACAGACGGGGCAAATGCCCACTGAGTGGACGCCCCCTGAGGTGAGTCTTCTCTTTGCACCTAGGAACGATCCTTTGGAAGAACCTCAGCTCTCAGCCTGGTTTAATCCCAAGTAAGAACAAAATAGTAATGTAACTCAATTTGAAGAAAATGTTACTCTGTCATCAAAGTGTAGGTGCTCAAGATACACAGAATGGGCTTAGTTCTAAGACCTTTTACTTGTAAGCTTTTTCATATGTGTATGGTCTACTTTCCAAAACTCATGCAGCTAAAGAGGCATGATAAGAAAGCTGACATATTCAATCTGATTTAACGTTCCTGGTATTATTAAGGCGAAGATGTCTTCAGGTGCAACCTAAAAATACCAGCGTTGACTCCTCTAAATTTTAATTTACTATCGCTGTAATTACCATATTAATTATACAAATAAATAGGTTTTACTGTGACATTTCCACCATGCATATATTATGTTTTGCTAGTGTCAGTTCTTCTATTACGCTCATTTGGCATTAACACTCAGGGGAGATCATTATCTGCTTGTAATGGCTGTGTAATGTTTGACTTTATGTTTACATGGTATGTTTATAAAATGTTAGTAATGCATTTATGCATTTCCTTGACATTGTGTGATAATTTGCAATCTCTCTCTCTCTCTCTCTCTCTCTCTCTCTCTCTCTGTGTGTGTGTGTGTGTGTGTGTGTGTGTGTGAGATAAGAGCATGGATTTCTAACAAGGAGTCATTGGTTTAGAAGCTACAGGTTGCAAGCTTTGGGGTGGCTCTGTGTGGTAAAGTGGATGTTGCATACATGTGAGGACCGGATTTTCATCTCCAGCAGCCGCATAAATGCTGGTACTCAGCTTATACTCCCTATGCTTAAGAAGTGGACACAGAGGATCCCTGGAGCAAACTGGCAGCTCACAGCCATCTATAACTCCAGTTCTAGGGGGTCCCATGCTGTCTTTTGGCATCACTGGGTACCAGGCATGCGTGTGGTACACATGCGTATCTGCAGACAAAACACTCACGCTTAGAAAATGAAAATAAATACGTTTTTAAAGATTAATGACTAAAGGATAAAAATTTTAATTTTTGACTTAGGCTATTCAATTACACTTATTATACTATTTATTTTCCAATCTATAGTAGGTAAGTATTAGTAATGTTTTACTTATTTTACATATTTACCTGATATTAGTTTTATAATATCGAATATTTCATTCTTGGCTGTGACCACGCCTTGCTCTAGAGGAGCAAGGGGAGGTGGGATGGTTTTATAAGAGATCAGGGACTGCCGGAGCTGTGGAAGAGGAGGCTTCCAGCAACGACACTGTACCCAGAGAGGGACACTGCCGTGCAACAAAATGGAAGAGGAAAAACAAACCAGAAAACAGGTAGCCTGACCTCTCTCCCTTCGTGCCCTCTGAGTTTTCACTGGCACTTCTCATTTGTAGACCCTACTAGAAGCCATAGATCAAAGGACTTTGGGTGACAATCTTTCCCCAGAGCAGAGAAGGGATGAGGATGGATGAGAAGATAGATGGAAAGTGACCAGCACAACAGCCTCTCACAGACTGCACTGTCTCCCAAGGCCTTCACTGATGTGAAAACCTTCATGTCTTCAAACATGATAAACATGAGGTTCCATCAACTGTATCATCACAGGAGGATGACAGGACAGTCACGTGATAACATTAGCCACCCCCTAATACTCATCCTACAAAGTCGAAGAGAGAGAGGGGGAAATAATTTACCCCATGTGTAATTGTTACAGTCCTGTCCCAACAGCTGTTAGGGAGATGGATAACAAGCAGAAGCAGGTAAGAACCAGACCCACGGCCTCCTCAGCCCCCGGTTGTGGCGTCTGCTGTGATCTCCTTCATTCCTGAAGACCCCAAGTCCCTCAGCGGCGCTGCCTGATTGAGGCACCACAATGGAGAGGAGAGTGGTAAGGAGCACCCCAGAGAGCTCTTTGTGTTCTTTGGAAGGCAGTTCTCTGGGCTGTCATTTTTTGCTATAGCAACAGGTATCCCCTTGGTAATTTGCCCAGCCAGTGTATTCATGATATTTTTACGTTTTAATTCAACATTTGAGAAAACTCAAATGACCTGCCAGTGGTTTTATGGGACCTGGGTTTAAACACCAACACTACCAAAAAACAAAAGGAAACAAACAATAACACTAACAAACAGAAGCAAAATGGCCATGAATAATCCATGGTTGACAGGGATGTTATTTGAATATATAGCACACCATCGCTGTGACAAAAATGCAGTCAGGTTTTGGGTTGTTTTGGTTTTGGACAGGATCTCATGTAGCCCACACTGGCCTCGAACTCACTATGTGGCTGAGGATGACTCTGAACTCCTGATCCTCTTGCCTCCATCTCCCAAGTGGTGAGCTAAGGGTATGCTAAGCAAGTACTCTACCATCTGAGCCACATCTACCACCCCAGTAGGCCTGTCTTAATTGTGTTTTAAAGTTTGTGATTTAAATATAAATGTATGCCTGTACACTCCCAGTACAGGGAGACTTAAATAACTATGTATGTTAAAGAATTCTTAATATAGCAATGGTGAACTTTTTTTTTTTTTTTTTTTTTTTGAGACAGGGTTTCTCTGTGTAGCCTTGGCTGTCCTGGATTTGCTTTGTAGACCAGGCTGGCCTTGAACTCACAGCGATCCGTCTGCCCCTGCCTCCCGAGTGCTAGGATTAAAGACTTGCACCACTACTGCCCGGCAATGGTGAACTTCTAAAGAATTTGTTACTATGTGATTTCCATCAGTATTGTTAGCACACTGGTAAGGATTACCAGATTTTATCTTTGTGTGGACATAGAGGTGTAGTTAAATTTACAACCTCATTTAATTTTAAATTCAACTCCTTCTAAGGTGTGCATCTCACTGGGTTTGACTTAACGCCTCAACTTCAGATGGATTACTTGTGACTGCTAACCCTGCCATCAAGTCATCAGAAACAAGTCTACTAATTTTCTTTGTTCTAGTAGTCTTATTTCCCCCTGTATCGCAGCCATGTGCCTAAAGCATAAAGGAAAAGCTGAGAAGGGAGTAACGAACAGCGTGTGTGTTTGTGTGTGTGCGCGCACGCAGGTGCATGTGCAGGCCAGAGGTTGATACCAATTGTCCTCTTCAGTGTGTTTCTACTTTTATGAGACAGATTTTAATCGAACATGGAGGTCTCTGTGGGCTAGGCTGGGTGGCCAGTGAGTCGTAGGGATCCTGTCTCTAGGTGTGTACCATGCCTCAGCTTTTGGCCATGGGGTCTTGGGAAGCAGACTCAGGTCCTCAGTTTTTGGACATGGGGACTTGGGAAGCAGACTCAGGTCCTCATGTTTTCATGGCAAGTGCCTTTATTGATGGAATTATTCTCCAGCTCCACAAAACAAATGCCCTAGGTTTTCGGGGGTTGGGGGAGAGAGGAAAAATAGAGGTTAAAAACATAGTGAGCACTCTACAGCCATTAGCTATTATCACTTGTGTGACTTCACAATATCACTTGTATTGCTGACACAATCAGCTAATCTGCTAGGGTTCTATTCTGTTTTGCTCAACAGGAAACGTCCTGATGTTACAGCTACAACTAGTTGGCTCGCTCCAGTCATATGGGAAGGAACTTATAATAAAGAAGTTCTAGAACAATATTATAAGAGACTGAACATTACCATAGGCTTGGCTGTCTTTGCTACTGAAAAGTATGTACTACTGGTATTTGCCCTTTGTGTTTTGGAGACATAAGGATGAACAAACAGCATGGACTGTCTCAGTCCAGAGCATTGCCTGCTAAGGGACCTGTCATCACTTCCCACTGCCCCATGTAGCTGTGGATAGTGGGATGGGTTTTTCCCCTCCAGCATTAGCTGAATGTTAAAACGTGTGCAAACCTCCTCATTACTGGCCACTTAACTCTCTTTCCTTTTCTTTGTACCAAACTTTATGTCTCTTCTCAGGGCCCCCAAGCTCACCACACTTTCTTTCACTAACCAATACAACTGAAGGCACAAACACAAGACCACTATCTTCTTAACGCCAATGTCTTGTGTGTTAATTGGGATGCTAAATGGCACACATATCTCTTAGGGAATTTCAGTGAAGTAGGTGTCTTTTCATTTTTTTTTTTCATAGCTTTACAAGTCAGTCCCTGAAACACTTCATAAAATCTGCCGATAAGTATTTCATGGTTGGCTACAATGTTATCTTCTACATCTTGGCTGACGAGAGGTACCATCTACCGTACTTAGAGTTGGGCCCTCTTCGGACACTTAAAGCATGGAAGCTATCTAATAAAGACAAGTGTCAAGACTGCAGCCTCAGAAACATGAACAGCATGAAAAGCAAAATCATGCAATATATACAATACGAAGTCAACTTTCTCTTCGTGATGGCTGCGAGCCAGGTCTTCAAGAATGGCTTTGGAGTAGAGACCTTGGGCACATCTGTAGCTCAGCTTCACTCATGGTGGTATTTCAGAAACCCCAGAGATTTCCCTTATGAGAGAAGAGTTAAATCAGTGGCCTTCATCCCTTTTGAAGAGGGAGATTTCTACTACAACGGTGCCATTGTTGGTGGCACACCCAATGATGTTTTAGCCCTTATTAAACAATCTATAAAGGGAATTACAGAGGACAGTGCCAGTAAACTTGACAGCACATATGAAAGCCACATAAATAAACATTTTTTTATCAATAAACCCACCAGGGTGTTATCACCAGAGTACAACTGGAACCCAAAATATAAAACTCCTCCAGAAATAAAGCGCATTAAGGTAGCATGGCAGCCATAAGTTACCTGATGGTTGAACTATGAATTCACAAGTTCGTAACAGGGATTCCTAAATATAAAACTTGTGAAACATATGTATAGTATTTCAGAATAAATTATCCTTGAAGTTATAACTCTCCTTAGCCTGAATAAAAGTAAATAGATAAGCTATTTACTTACATGATGTAATGTTTTATGAATGCACTATTAATACTGTTAGAATCATTTTGCAGATATTGATGACTTTTTATTAAGCAATCCTACATGTCAAATAGATACACAGAAGCTTAATATTCATCACTTTGCTCATTTTCTTTCTTGGCTTTTCGAGACAGGGTCTCTCTGTGTAGCCTAGTCTCACTTTGTAGACCAGGCTGGCCTTGAACTCACAGAGCTCTGCGTGCCCCTGCCTTCCTGAGTGCTGGGATTCAAGGCGAGCACCACTTAGCATCAGCCTCCTCAGTCAGTATTCAGCGCGCCTAGGATGTGGTTGAACTTAGGTGACCTGAAAACACTCTACGTAACTAATAGAGAACTTGCTTTCACTGCTGGTGGTGCTGAGTTTATTTTTAATTTTCTAACTTATTCTATGTGTATGGATGTTTTGCCTGAATGTGTCCCTATGCACATGCTTAATGCTCTCTGAGGCCCAGAGGAGGCCATTGGATTCCCTGGAACTAGAGTAACAGGCAGTTGTGAGTCACCATGTGGGTGCTTGGAACTGAACCTGCGTCCTCTGAAAGAGCAGTAAGCACCTTTGGCTGCTGAGCCGCCTCTCTAGCTTTGAGTTCACGTTTTTTTAAAAAAAAGATACAAGAGTAATAAAGGAAGGAAATTACTTTGTCTTCAAGATGCCTATAGTCTAAAAAAGGATGCTTATAGTCTAAAAAATATAAACTGACCATAAGTATTTATCTTACAAGTTCAAAAGTTAAAAAACAACAAACAAACAAACTCTCGGTCCCCACCCCATCCGATACGCCAGGAGCTAGATGCTGGTAGTGTGCTTTATGTTGGCGATCGTTATTGTTACGTGCTGTGTGAGCTCCCTGAGAAGCTGGCTACGGAAGTGAGTTGGTCCCTCCCTCCACTCCAGACTCAAGTATGTTTAAGCTGTTTCCTCTGAACCCACCTGTCTGGGGATGGCTCCCCATCCCCTGTGATAGTGTGGGAAAGACCAGCAAACAACCCAAACGCAAAACGTGCAATTGAGGACAGCTGTTACTTATCCTATGGTATGAAAATGCCTGCAGTGGCAAAGAGAAACCGGAAGTTCAGCTACCAGAAGCTCATCCACGGAGAAAAAGCACACTTGGGCGCTCCTACTTTGGCTTCCCCAGTCAATTTCTGCTGGGTATTTGTAAGTCCCCACTTTGATTAAGTTCTCTCTCTGCTGCTATTTGTTCTTTTACTTGCAAGTCTCACCTAAGGCGGCCTTCAACTCTGCTAAAGACTTTCTTGGGAACTCCATCTGGCTGCCTTAACAGGGTTTCCGGTGCGTTTCTGCTGCGCGTCTTGAGACCCCAATTTGATGATGTTTTGCTGTCTGTCCATCCACTCTTGAAATTTATTGTTTCACTCTGTGCTTTTACATATAATTTAATAAACTAACTCAGTCAAAACCAAAAGTATGACTTAGATTATTCTCCAAATTATATAGAAGAATAAATATTAGTGAAAAGAATGGAAACACACACACACACACACACACACACACACACACACACACACACACACACACTGCCTCAGGGCAGATCTTCTTTACTCCATCGGCTGACTCAAGCACTAGTCTCTTTCATAAATACTCTCACAGACACACTCAGAACTAATGTTTTACCATCTGCCGGTCACACTTAACTCGCTCAAGTTGAGGCACAGAATTGACCATCACAGGTTACTTCCTGCAGGAGACGTGGGGAAAGGCAAAGCTATGGATATGATGAGCTTATGAGTGGGTGCCTGAAGGGAGGATGGTTAAATTAGCAATAAGCTCCGGGCGAGGTAGCGCACGCCCTTAATCCAAGCACTCGTGAGGCAGAGGCAGGCGGATCTCTGTAAATTCGAGGCCAGCCTGGTTTACTAAGTGAGTCCAGGACAGCCAGGGCTGTTACACAGAGAAACCCTGTTTCGAAAAACCCAAAAATCAATAAATAAGCAATAAGCACAGCACAGGACTTTCCAGCATGAGATTATTCCGTAAGATACTGGGTCAGTGGCTATGTGCCATTATTCATGCATTAAACACAGGATTTTATAGCACAAAATTGGCTTGAGCAGCACTCAGTGCCTGCAGGTTTTTGTTTTTCCACAGTCGCACAGGAGAGCACAGGTTAAAAGGTAGACTGTGAGAAGTGTGTAGAATTAACCTCACTGAAAAAGTAGAGAAGAAAATACGCCAATATAACTTTGGAATTTGGGGAATGATTTCTAGAAAGGAAAAGATTGTGAGTCTAAAACTGAAAAACTGAACAGAGAGATTGGACTCTTGCTGATAAAATTGTTTCTGCTATGGAAGCCTAAAATCAAAGCTTTCAATGGGACTATTTGAATAACAAGACAATGCAAGTGTATTCTAACTCCGACTATAAGATGAATAGCCATAGGGTCTTGAAAAGTAGATCATTGGGTAGTAACTCCAAATAAATCACAGGGACACTCAGTTCTCAAGGAGGTGGAGAACACTCAACACTCGTTAACAGCATTTGCTTGGTGACCTCCTTCCCCACCAAAAAAGTTTACATTGAAAAAGTAACTCTTCAGGGCTGGAGAGATGGCTCTGAGGTTAAGGGCACTGTCTGTTCTCCCAAAATCCTGAGTTCAATTCCCAGCAACCACGTGGTGATTCACAACTATCTATAATGAGATCTGGTGTCCTTTTCCAGCATGCGGGCAGCATACTGTATAAATAATAAATCTTAAAAAAAAAAAAAAAAAGGAAGATAAAGTAATTTTACAATGGAGAAAATTAAAACCATCACAGTCAAAATTGTCATCAACAGGCATACGTTGTGTTAATATCACACATCCCTTATATGACTGAATAACTCACTGTTAGGAGTTGAAATAGATCCCTCCAAAAGATGCATAAAAGTCTGAATTGTGGTCAAGTGGATAAAACTAAAAAAGGGGGGGTCCAAGTTTAACATCAAAACAGAGAAAACAGTCACATGAAAATGGGGGGGGGGAATAGAAATTAAAAGCCCTTTTTGTTTTAAATTTTATTTACTCATTTGTTGTGCATGTGTGTTGATGTGTGTGGACATGTGTGTGAGTGCACACGCACTTGTGCTATGGCGTGAATCTTTCATTAGGCACTCATCCGTTGAAGAACAGTTGGGTTGACTCCATTTCCCAGCTATGAATAAAGAAACAACGAACGCGCTGAGCCAGTGTCTCTGCAGGAGGATGTCGGTGCCTTTGCAGATACGCCAAGGAGCGCCACAGCTGGGCCATATGGAGGAGGCTCTACTTTTAGCTTTTCAAAAGTGTTCGCTACTGATTTCCAGAGTGGCTGCACCAGTGTGCAATCTCACCAACAGCAAGAGAGTGTTCCCCTTTTATACTGTCCAGCATATATGATTGCATGTTTTCTGTTGTTGTTGTTGTTGTTTTTGTTTTTTGTGGTTTTTTTGGCCGACCAATGAGTTTATCTATTAAGTCAATTATAGAAATATGGATGAAGTTAATGGAGTATGGGTAAGTGAAATGCATCTGCGTTGCTGGGGGAAAAAAAATCACAGTTCTGTAGAGAGAATATCCTGTGTATTTTTATGGGTGCAAAACCTTTCAATAAAAAACTATGACCTACAGGAAAGGTTAGAATAGAAGTTGGGACATCTAACAGGAAGACATGATTCTGGGAGAGAGCCCGGCATGGGAGATTTGTACAGGAAGATGTAAGGAGGACAGACTATGGTACCTGAGTGTAGGTAACCAGCCACACGTAGAGTAGAATACATGGGTTGGTTTAAGTTATGGGCTAGTCACAGAAGAGCCCACCGAGATGTCCTAAGTATTTGTAAACATATCTTGAATGTTGTGAGTCGTTATTTCTGAGCAGAAGGGCATGGATGGGGGAAAAATCAGTATGAGGTAATGACCTCATGCAAGCAGAGTCATTGGCGTATTCCATTCCAGTCAACCTCCCACTCCCTGTGTATTCTAGTTCCACCTAAGACACGTTAGAGTATAGTGACTCCCCACTCCCTCTGCTGCTGGAGTGTTCATGGGCCTATTACTATTACCGTACACCTAGCCTTTTCTGTTGTATTTTGCTTATTCTATTACCACCATCACAGAGATCAACATAGTCTCTAAGCTACCTCAACAGTGTCTATTCCGTGACGGACAGCAGTCACGTTAGGGCAGTCACACTAGGCAGTCATTTTATGGCAGAGGAAGAAGCTACATCACAACAACTCCCTTTCAGAAAGAGGCATTGATAAATAAGCCTACTAAATGAGTCTCAAAGAAAACAATCATCCTAAAGAGCAAGAGACAGGAGGGCGGCAAGCCAGAAACACAGGCGAGAGGTAGTTTTAAAGGAAGCACAATACCATTTAATGAAACTATACTCCAGGCCAGGCAAAGCCCAGAGGGCATGGAGACCAGAGCGATGGCTCAGCAGTTAAGAGCACAACACCTGGGTTTAACTCTGAGCATCCACACAGCAGCAGCTCACAGCAGCCTAAATCTCCAGTCCTAGGGATCTAACAGCCTCTTCTCAGCTCTGCGGGCTCCTTCACACACTCAAGCACACACACACACACACACACACACACACACACACACATGTTAATTTAAAATAATACTTTTTAAAGGGATAATAATAAAAGAAAAGAAAAGAAAAGAAAAAGAAAAACCAAAAACCAACACATCAAAATTCGACAAAGCAAACAAATAGAAGAAAACGAGTCTAAGAGAAGGTATAAGAAACTGAGGCCCACTCGTCTTTCACACTCAGGAACCCCACAAAAACACTAAAACTGAAAGCCACAATATATATGCAAATGGGCCTGGTGCAGCCCTATGCACGCTGCTTCAGGCGTTGTGAGTTTTTCTGTTCATCTGTCATGTTGGTTTAGGGAGCCATGGTTTTGTTTTTGTTTTTTTGGTGTCCTACATGCCCTTCTGGATCTTACACTATTTTTGCTTCATCTTTGTTGGGGTTCCCTGAGCCCTCAGGGTAGGGATTTGATAGAAATGTACCACTTAGGGCTGAGTGTGTCTAGGCCTGCCACTCTCTGCATAATGTCTGCCTATGGATTTTTGTATTTGCTCCCATCTGCTGCAGGAAGAAGCATCTTTGATGATGGCTGAGCCAGGCATTCATCTATGACTATAGCAGAATGCCATTAGACAGGGCTTCTTTGCACGGCCTTGGCTGTTCTGGAATCGCTTTGTAGATCAGGCTGGCCTCAAACTCACAGCGATCCACCTGCCTCTGCCTCTCTGAGCCTTGGGATTAAAGGTGTGTGCTACCACGCCCACTCACCATTAGATACACATTGTATCACTACTCTTTTGTTTTTTCCTTTAGTAAAAACTTACTCTAGGTGCCTGGGCTATCCAGTCTCAGGTTCTTGGTCACCCAAGCAATCTTGGATATGGCTTTCATTTCATGGAGTGGGGACAGATAATGGTTGGTTACTCCCACAAGCTTTGTGCCACCATTGTAATAGCATGTCTTTCAGGCAAGACACCGTTGTCAATACAAAGGCTTATGGCTGGGTTGGTGTTTATATTTCTCCTTTGGTACTAAGTATTCAGAGCATCTTCCTGTACTGAAGATGTAGGCACCAGCTTGACGTCTCCATGTTCGATGAGTTCTGTAAATGTTGTCTTCAGCAATGGGGGTCTTGCCGTCAGTTTGTAGAGAGCAACCTATAGTCTTGGCAACAGCCTGGATGGATTCTCGCAGTATCCCTCAGGCCAACAGCTCAATTAAATCTAATCTAATCTTAGAACTGGAAGCTTCATTGGTAACAAGAGATGGCAAGTTGAAGTTCTGTCTCTATTATTTGGTAATTTCAGTTAGAATATATTCTATATATTCATGTGTGTATATATATGTATGTGTATATACATATATATATACATGAATGAAGCTTCTGTGTTAGCTTACCATACTACCCTCAAATGGCCCTTAATTGTAGCTGTATCTCCCCATATTCCATCCCTTGCCCCCCCTTTCCCTCCTGCCCATTTGATCCTCCCATTCTGCTCCCTTCCCTCATCCATAACTATTTTATTTTCCTTACTTAATAATATTTTCTGTCCCACACCCCACCCCCATACTCTGTACCTAACCTCCTTGGTTCTACAGATTATAGCTTGGTTATCATCAACTTCACAGGTAATATTCACATATAAGCAAATAGGCACTATATTTGTCTTTCTGGGTCTGGGATATCTGACACAGGATGATTTATTTTTAAGTTCCATCCATTCATCTGTGAATTTCATTATTTCATTATTTTTCACAGCTAAGTAATATTCCATTGTGTAAACATACTACATTTTCTTTATTCTTCTGTTGAGGGAAATCTAGGTTGTTTCCAATTTCTGGCTATTATGACTAGAGCAATAATGAACATAGACAGGTACCTCTGTGGTAGGGTGAAGCATCCTTTGGGTATTTGCCCAAGAGTGGTATAGTTGCATGTTGGTGTAAATAGATTCCCAACTTCCAGAGGAACTTCCAGTGTTCTCCTCACTCCCTATTCTCACTAGCATGAATTGTCACTTGTGTATGTGTGTGTGTGTGTGTGTGTGTGTGTGTGTTGTCTTTGCCATTCTATCTAGTGCAAGGTGAAATCTCAAAGTACTCTTGACTTGCACTTCCCTGATGGCTAAGAATTTTGAGCATTTCTTTATTCTCAGCCATTTTGAGTTTCCATTTTTGAGAATTCTCTGTTTAGATCTGTACTCTGTTTGTTTGTTTGTTTGTTTGTTTGTTTCAAGACAGTTTTTCTGTGTAGTCCTGCCAGGAATTCACTCTGTAGACCAGGCTGGCCTTGAACTCAGATATCTGCCTGCCTCTGCCTCCCAAGTGCTGGGATAAAAGCATGTGCTGCCACCACCTGGCTCTGTACCCATTTCTCCTTTGAGACAGGGTTTCTATGTGTAGCCTTGGTTATCCTGGACTCCCTTTGTAGACCAGGCTGGCTTAGAACTCACACAGATCTGCCTGCCTCTGCCTCTGCCTTCTAGACTGCTGGGATTACAGGCGTGTTTTTTTCCTGGTATAAAGAAGGTTTATTGTGGGAAAGGGGGAGGGAGGAGAGAAAAGGGAGCAGAGAGGGACAGAGAGGAAGGCGCCTTTTAGTTTGGTGAGACCCCTTTTCTCACTCATTGGTCTTAGTTTCTAAGCAATGGAGTCCTATTCAGAGAGTCCTTTCTTGTACTTAAATCTTGTAGGGTACCGCCTATGCTTTGCTTCCCTTATAGAAATTTCAGCATTTCAGGTTTTACCTTGGGGTCCTTGCTCTTCTTGGGGTTTTTTGCTTAGGATGAAAGGCTTGGATCTAATTTCATTCTTTCACATATGGACCTCAGTTTTCGAAGCAACATTGGTTGGAGATGCTATCTTTCCTTCAGTGTGTATTTTTGGCATCTTTGTCAAATATGAGATGACTGTAATCATGAGCACTCATGTTGAGTCTTCTATGTTGTTCCACTGGTCTACATGTCCAGCTTTGTGCCAGTACCATGCTGGCTTTATTTCCATAGCTCTGTAGTATAGCCCAAAATCTTTAATGGTATTATCCCCAGAAATTTTCTCTTTGTTCAGAATGCTTTTGCTCGCTGGGGTCTTCTGTGCTTCCATATGTTTGGTTGGTTGGTTGGCTTTTTGAGACAGGGTTTCTCCGTGTTAGGTTT
The DNA here is from genome assembly GCF_903995435.1 of Acomys russatus. NCBI lineage: Eukaryota > Metazoa > Chordata > Mammalia > Rodentia > Muridae > Acomys > Acomys russatus. The sequence continues at coordinate 47,926,542 of NC_067160.1, forward strand.
GGCTGTTCTCAAACTCTCTTTGTAGCTCAGGCTGGCCTCGAACTCACAGAGATCCACCTGCCTCTGCCTCCCGAGGGAGTGCTGGGATTAAAGGCGTGCGCCACCACTGCTCAGCTTTCATGCTTCCATATAACATCACTTTTGTAACTAAAGAAATCTTCCCTAATTATTACCTAAGAGATAAGGTAATATGAATTCTCATGTTTTTAATTAGTATAGATGGAGTGCTCCAGTTCTTCCATCAAGCTCTGATGCTTTAATTGACCCATTCTACTGGATCCTGAGTTTTCTAATTGGGTTTTTTTTTTTTAATTCCACTTTTATTTCAGCTTGAATTTCTTCAGTATTTTCGATTACTGAATTCAAATCTTAAGTTGTCTTCATCATTTCGTTCAGTTATATATTTGTGTTTTCTTGAACTTCCTTTTGGAGTTATCCCAATCCTGTTTGTTCATTTCTTCTTTGAATTCCTTGGTTTCTATGATTGTATTTATAATGTTTTTTTATAGTCTAATGCTGTTTCATCTAGGTCATTGTGTCAGAGAACATTTATACATATTAGAGGGTATAGAGGACTCTGTATTGTCTTGGTGTTTCATGTTGTTTGTGGTTTTCTGACATAGCCTGGAAGTCACATGGGCTTCCTTCATTAGCTGTATATGAAATGAGATGCCTGCTTCTATTGAGTGGAAGTTTAGTTCTGTTTTTGCTGTTGCCCAAGCATGTTTGATTTTAGATTGGATATGAAGAACTCAGTGTTGATGTTTAACTAGAGGGACAGGGGTCATTCCAATTTAGTGGTCCAAGAAAGTGGACAATTGTGACACGTGGCTAGGTGTGCCTGGGCTGGTGCACAAGCTGCCCTATGTGAACTAAGCCTGGGAGTGTGGGAACTGGGAGAAACAGGGGTGCGGAGCTGCTGCACAACTTGAGCTAGGCCTCCTGGGAATGTGGGGAGGACGTGGGAGGGCTAGGGTGTGGGCAACTCACCAGTCTGGGCTGGTGCATTTGCTACAAGACCAAGCAAACCTTAGAGTGTAGGAACAATGGGGCTGCCCCCACCCCCACCCCTGCGTGCGCGCTGCGTGCGCGGCTCTGAGAGGGCAAACCTTCTGTCTTCTTTTAACCCGAACTACGACGTAAGAAGTACATGAGTATGAACACTAGATGGCGCAGCATAGAAAGAAATTAACTGATTATCACTTCTAACCCGGAGCTGCTTCTGGGAGAGCCTAACTGGAATTTTTTTTCCCGATTAACACCCTCCTTGTGGTGATTCTGCGCTCCTGCATACCCCATTCTCCTGCGTTCCAGTAAAACTGATCAAATTCCTCCTTCTCTAGCCTCCCTAGTCACCCAGATCCTTGCAGTTCTTCCAACATGTCACCAACTGATGTCACCAACGAAGTTTTCCAAGGAGCAGAAGCCATGATGAAGGAGACTCTGTTTATGCTACATGCACGTTCTGCCAAGGAAGTAATGGGTGCGCAGGACAGTTCTGTTACGTCTCACTTCTGATCTACTCTCCCTGGAATGCTAGACCAGATCTGCTGTGGGATGGATCTGAATGGCAGCTACTATGAGACATTAAGAAATACCATTTCCAGGCGGTCGTGGTGGTGCACGCCTTTAATCCCAGCACTCGGGGAGGCAGAGGCAGGCAGACCTCTCTGAGTTCAAGGCCAGCCTGGTCTACAAAGCAGGTCCAGGATAGCCAAGGCTACACAGAGAAACCTTGTCTCAGTTACAGTCTCAAACCAAAACAGCTGCTGTTCTACGTTAGAGCTAGATCTCCCTGAGCTCCATTTAAACTCAAGCCAGGGGGACTAGAGAGATGGCTCAGGAGTTAACAGCACTGGCTGCTTCTCTAGAGGACCCAGTCTCAGCTTCCTAAAACATAACAGGCAGCTCACAGTCTTCTGTTACTCCAGTCCCAGGAGATCCAACGCCCTCTTCTGGCCACCATGGGCACTGCATGCATGTGGTGCACAGACATTAATGCAGACAAAACACCCAATCAGATAAAATAAAAAAAAATAATAATTTTTAAAAGCCGGGCGTGGTGGTGCATGCCTTTAGTGCCAGCACTCAGGGAGGAAGAGGCAATCAGATCTCTGTGAGTTCAAGGCCAGCCTGGTCTACAAAGAAAATCCAAGTCAGCCAAGGCTACACAGGGAAACCCTTCCTGGAAAAACAAAACAAAACAAAAAGAACAAAATTAAATACAAGCCAGAATTTTGCCATATAGATACAAGTATTTCCCAACAGTTTTAAAAATTAATGGATAATATTCATTGTAAAAAAAAAAGTTTCTGTGTGTTTTTCTCACATTCAGTGTCCCAAATAGTCCCCACCTGCTGGTCTTTCTGTTCTTCCTAGAACAAAAGCATTCGACTTTTCCAGACATGCGTGTTCCAGTACAGGCTTACAAGTCCTCGTTCTCCGCCATCCCTATTTTCTCCAGTTCCAGAGTCTGAAGAATGTTTGTCCAAAGTTGTCATCAATTTGTTTATTCCTTCCTTCCTTCGCCTGCTTAACTGACACATACTGCTTGGTCATGAGTATCTTCCACAAGTCACAGCATCGCTGACATGCACATATAGTCATATAAGTCCTTAAATCCAGATCATGTATGTGAAAGAAAACATTTGTCTTTGTGTTTCTGGCTTATTTCGCTTTATCATAGCAGATGATGTCCAGTCCCATCTTTGTTCTTGAAAATAACAATCTTGGTTTTCTTTATGGGCCAAGTAAAACCCCTTGTACATACATGTAGCATGTTTTGTCTGTGCATCTGTAGATGAGCAATAGGCTGATGTCAAAATGTGGCTGCCGTGAATAGTGTCACAGTAGACAGCGGTTCACTGGGCTCTCTCTGTGTGGCCCATTACATTTTTTCAGACACACACCTAGGAGTTTTATAACTGGGTCATATGGCAGTTTCACTTTTAGTTTTTGTTTTGTTTGTTTGTTTTATAAGATAGGAGTTTTTTGTGTAGCCTTGGTTGTCCTGAAACTTGCTCTGTAGATCAAGCTGATCTCAAACTCACAGAGATCTCCCTCCCGTTGTCTCTCAAGTGCTGGGATTAAAGGCATGCGCTTTTAAATTTGAAATTTGTACCGGGTGAGAGGTACATTCTTCTACATATGGATAGACAGTCTTCTCAGTTTCCCATCGTTACAAGGGCTGGTTTCCAGTGTATGATTTTTGCTTTTATAATCAGATGTGGGTTTATTTCTGAGTTGTCTACTCTAGTCCACTAGTCTCCATATTGTTGATTGCATTTAATGATTGGTTGGTTGATTTTGCCAGCACCAAACTGCTTTTGGTATGGTTCTGTAAGATAATTTGAAACCAGGCAATTGTGTTTCCAGCTTTGCTTTTTTGACCATAGTATTACTTTGGCTATTTGGGATCTTTTGTGCTTCTGTATGGATTTTAGGATTTTTTTTTTCTAGTTCTAGTGAAAAAAAAAATGTGCTGGAACTGATGGAGTTTGCATTGAACCCCTAGAACGCTTTTAGCACTGTGGCTATTTTCATAGTATTAAAACGCAAGCCCTTGGCCATGAGCGGTGTTTCCATTTTCTGTCTGCTTCGGAGTCTTTCTTCAGTATGTCAAAGTCTTTATTATAGAGGTGTTTTACCTCCCTGCTAAGTTAATTCATAGTTTCCTCCCTGATTATTTCATGTTCTCTTTCCCCTGAGCCAGCATCTATCAAATGTGGTACCTAGCACATCCTCCCTGAAGAGCCTGATTCTTGTTGCTGGAGTTTCCCCTTGACTTTTGTTATCTCAGTGGCATCATTCCGAGCTGTCCCAATTTCTCTTGTATCCTTCCCACTGTGGAAGGTTTTTTTTTTTTTTTTAAGATTTATTTATTTATTGTGTGTACAGTGTTCTGCCTGCATGTATGCCTGCATGCCAGAAGAAGACACCAGATCTCATTATACATGGTTATGAAGGCCAGGCACTCGGAGGCAGAGGCAGGTGGATTGCTGTGAGTTCGAGGCCAGCCTGGTTTACAAAGTGAGTCCAGGACACCCAAGATAACATAGAGAAACCCTGTCTCAAAAAACAAAACAACAACAAAAACAAACAAAGAAACAAAACAAAACCAAAATAAAATAAATGGTTATGAGCCACCATGTGGTTGCTGGGAACTGAACTCAGGACCTCTGGAAAAGCAGCCAATGCTCTTAACCGCTGAGCCATCTCTCCAGCCCTGGAAGAATTTTTCAAAGCTGTAACAGACAAACAATTGGGCACGGATTCACTTTTCCAACTGAACTGTGCTTCTACAAGTACGGTCACAAAAGCCGCCTCCTTTCGTCATGATATTCTACTTAACACAGCTTCTGACCAAGGACACATGTAACAACAGAGTGCGCCTAAAACGTTCGAGCTATAGAAACAAAGAAACAACGTTTTGTAAGGTTGGGCCTCTGCTCTAGGCGCTTGCCTACCATACATGGGTCCATGATTCTGTAGCTGGAGAGTGACTTCCCTCAGTCATAGCTTCTCTCCCCTTTGCCCCTCCCTGAGCATCTCACTGAATTGTCCTGTTTAGTTAAAAGGAAAAAGGGTTGTTGCTGGAAAGCACGAGAAATTGGGACACTGCTCAGAGCCCTGATGTCTGCGGGAGTGTCTCTTGACGCTTTCTTTTCGGTGGCAGCCCTGGGTGAGTATGCCTGTACTAGCATAAGATACAGAGCTTTTGTGAAGGCAGAGTCCAAGCTTTCGCTTTTCCTTCAGTGCGTGACACAGAACTCTCCATAAAAACCTTAAGTGCTCAAATGGCATACACTCACTTATATCTGCACACTAGCCCAAGGGGCATGTCCCATGAAAGTCTTCACTTACCAGGAAAGTGGGACAGAGGGGAGGACATCCTATTGGGACTCTAGGTGAGAGAAGCATGGGAGAATGGGGAAATAGAAGGATCCAGAGGGTTCTAGAAACCTACAAGAAGAACATTATGATGGGCGGATCTGGGCCCCGGGGGTCCTGCTCAAACTATGGCACCAGCCAAGGACAATATGTGCAGTAAACTTCGAACCCCTACCCAGATCTACCAATGGACAGGACATTCTCCACAATTGAGTGGAGAGTGGGGTCTGACGTTCACATGAACTCTGGTGCCCCATATTTGACCACGTCCCCTGGATGGGGAGGCCTGGTGGCACTCAGTGGAAGGATAGCAGGCTACCAAGAAGAGACTTGATACCCTATGAGCATATACAGGGGGAGGAGGTCCCCTCAGGAACAGTCATAGGGGAGGGGAGTAAGGGGAAAATGGGAGGGAGGGAGGAATGGGAGGATACAAGGGATGGGATAACAATTGAGATGTAATATGAATAAATTAATAAAATATATTTTAAAAATAAAAATAGAAAATTTAAAACAAAAAAACGTTAAGTGGAAGATGAGGAAGAGACCCTTCCCCCCACCCACCCACCCCCTGCCCCACCGCCACCCCGAGGCAGCAGAAGTAGCCATTGTGGATGCCAGAACACTGCATGCATTGATGTAAATGCATGTGGCTTCTGGACTCACTTGAGTCTGGACTTACATATAATTTCCACTTGCTGATAGACAGCTACTGTGCACGCCCAGCCTTGACACTATGTTTAATGTACCGCCTGAACAGCTAACGCCCGGAATGGACAGCGAAAGTAACCCTTTAGACTCGCATGTTCATCTTCCAGTTTCTACCAGGGAAGAAGAGAGTAAGCTATGGACTTCTCAAAAGAAGAAGAAATGGTTCTGCCAGAAGAAGTAGGCTCAGTTGTGATCTCAGACATTAGATATTTGTTTGGTAATTTTTCCTGTTGAGTCTTGCTCAAAGAAGCCATGAGCCCTTCTTAGCCACTGGCACTCTGGGAACCACTGAATAGACTTAGGGACTTGCAACATCCTGAAAAGCCTTCTCCTGTACTGGCCACTTCCCAGAAGCATCAGTCGTGTGTTTCCTGTTATAAATGAGCAACAGAGGAGTCTTAGATTTGACATCCTGGGGACCCTAAATCTGGAAGAGATTCCACGCAACCTTTTGATAATGTGACAGGACACAAATGGCTATTACCTATTTGTATGTGGTTAGGCATAAAATAGCACTTCTTGCTAGGCAAGAACATTTTGGGCTTGCGTTACAGTAAGAAAATGTGTGTGCACCCTGTCTGCGCACACAAAGGAACAGAGCTTAACCACTTCTTCCCTTCTTCTTGTCTACACCAAAGGCTTTAGTCCAACAAAAACTACGTTTCCAAACTTCTACAGTTCTGATGAGAACATACCGGGTAGAAGTCAGTCTAGAAAACCGAACTACAGAAGCAAAAGCTATCTGTAGTTCTGACAGAAGCCATCAGCTCACTGCAAGCAGGCAGTACAGATGAGAGAGAAGTTGGACAGCTTGGGTGGGCAGTGCTGTGGGGTGTGGGACTATGATAGGCACATGGACAGCATTGTGTGGGCTGAAGGAACAAGATGATGGATGTCTGTAGGCTGGGCTGCATCCCTCATCACAGCTCTTAAAGATTGTAACAATGACGTAAAACAAAGGCTAGTGACATTTGTGGATCATGTCCATGGCAGAATTATGACAACCCTACCCACAGAACAATAACAGTAAGAGTGACCAAAAATGTTTCTCTGAAATTTTTATCTACCAAATAAAGATGGCAGATTAAATATAACGATTCAGTTTCACTGTCTCTGAAATCCCACTAAAGCACAGCAAATGTACTTTATTTATATTATATTTATTTTGTTTTTTCAAGGTAGGGTTTCTTTGTGTAGCCTTGGCTGTCTTGGAGCTTGTTCTGTAGACAGGGATGGCCTTGAACTCACAGTGGTTTGCCTGCCTCTTCCTCCTGAGCACTGGGATTAAAAGCATACACCACCACCACCCGGTTATAAATAGATTTTTAAAATCCCACAAACCTATCAGTACATAGAGAGGAAATAGTAACAAAATTTAGAAGCCATCTTCAAGGAAAATAACTCAAACTACTGTGGGAAAAGCCAAGATCTGGAATGACATATACCACATAATCTTACAGAGAGCTCTCCAACCTGACGGGTGTTCCTCCAAGTGTCTAAGGTCAAGAAAAAGACAGACCAAAACATTGTCATAGATGAGAGACTAAGGGGACAAGACAGCCAGACGCAGTGTGAAGGTCTAAAACAGAAAGAACCCAGTGGGAAGCTGGCGACATTCAAGTGAAGTCTGGTTTAGTTATTGGCAGTACTGGTGATCGTTTCTCAGTGTCAATAACTATGCTGTGACTGGATGCAATGTTTATGCGAGAGAAAGCTTGGTGAAAAGTATATGGGAACTTCCTGTTCCAGTTAAGACACTTTTGTAAACTTAAAATTATTTCAAATTTAAGAATACAACCAATATTGAAAGGAGAGAGAGAGAGAGAGAGAGAGAGAGAGAGAGAGAGAGAGAGAGAGAGAGAGAGCTAAAGGTGCCCCCTCTCACTCAGGGCACTGGGCAGTTATCCTGGAACTGATGATCTTCGTCTGGATTACACACTGACAGAAACAGGTGCGAAGGGCTGTGGTCCTGGGAAACAGGAAGACGTACTGACTGTGTACACGGATTTTGGTGATGCTGACCTTAGAGGTAGATGTCGGGGCCGCACACACTGTAAGATCTATGGATCCGACAGGGAAAGAACCAATTTAGGAGCCAGATGTGGTGGCACACCCTTTTAAATCCCAGCACTTGAGAGGCAGAGGCAGATCACTATGAGTTCGAGGCCAGCCTAGTCTACAAAGTGAGTCCAGGACAGCTAAGGCTACACAGAGAAACCCTGTCTTGGAAAAAAAAAAAAAAAAAAGAAGAAGAACCAACTTAGGAAAGAGTACAGGAGCATCTCTGTCGGTCCCCCTCCAACAAGCAGGCCTAATATAAATTGCATTTTGCCCTTAACTTCAAATTTAGTTGGTTATTGATGATATTTGAGAAAGCAACTGATGCTTTCTTGCATATGAACCTATGCCTGGAATTTTGCTACACTCACTCACTAGTTAAAGGAGGCTTAAGTCAATTCTTTGAGGTTTTCCTATATAAAGTTGTGATGCCTGGGATTTTGTTCTCTTCCTTCTCAAACTTCCCTTCTGCGTTCGTTTCTTTTCTTTTTGGTCACGGCGACTTGATGGAAACCACCTGAGGGAGGAGCTATTTATATTGGCTTGCGGGCGGTACAGCCGGTCATCTCAGGGAAAACATGGCACCTGTATCAGGGTAGTCTGTGGAGGCAGGACCTTGAACAGCAGAGAGGGAGCAGCACGTAAGAGAAGAAGTGAGGCCTTCCGGTCCCCGAAGCATGAAGTGTGAGGCTCCTCTCGGTGGCACCCACTTCTTTGGACCTGCCTTGTCCACATGGCATTGGCTTATTTTTGAGGTAGGGCCTTGGTGTGGCTGAGACAGGCCTGGACCACAGGCACTGTGTGCCTGAGGATGGCTTTGAACTCCTGATCCTCTTCCCTCTGCTCCCAAACCCTGGGACTGAGGCACGCACCGCCAAGCCTGGCTTGTGTCCAAACTTCAAATATGCCTTTCTCCTTGCCTTGCCAAACATTCCCCCCAGCCTGCCCCCCGCCCCCTCCATCTTTTCTCCCCCACTCCTCACTCCAGTCATGATTAAAGGCAGACGGAAGCAATCACACTGCAGCCTGGATATTAGGCTAGCTTGAAATTTCCTCCACCAAACAAATTGTTTTACTTGTCCTTTTCTTCAGAACTCGGGGTAACAGACTTTTAGGCCAAGGGCAAAAACAGGATCTCATTCTTCCAGAACGTGACGTAAACAGCCTCTAATCTAATTCCTCCGCGTGCCCTTGGATCCAGCCTATAATCTCACGGGCTCGGCCTTCGCTGTACTCACCCCTATCTGCATTCTGGACTTCCACCCGCCCTCCCAAACGACCCATTAAGCTCTGCTTACAGCGTCCTACATCCCTCTTGCAAAACAAATACAAAAGTCTAAGGACCACAGGTCAAGTCAGTCACAGCAGTGGCCTTTATTTGTTTACCTTCATTTGTTTATTTTTCTCGATGCTGTAAAACAGTAAAGTAACTGACCGAAACAAACTAATAAATAAACAAAAGCCCTTGAGGGAGGGACGGTTTGCTGTAGCCCGTGGTTTACAGCGACACAGTTGTCTGAGCAAGGAAAGCACCTGTAGTCCTTATATTATTATGAGTTAAGATGCATTCCCAAATCCAGATGCTAAAGCCTTGCCTGGCAGTATCTCAGCACGAGGCCGCACTTGGGAACAAGACCTATAAAGTAGTTAAGTTGAAATTAGGTCACTAGGGTAGATAGACTCAGACCCAATAGGATTGTATTGTAAGAAAAAGGGAAAGCTAAACACAAGCAAACAGCGTGTGTGTGTGTGTGTGTGTGTGTGTGTGTGTGTGTGTGTGTGTGTGAAAGTACAGAGAAACGAGAGTTACTTACATGTCAAGGAGAGAGACTTGGGACAGATCATTCTCTCATAGTCTTTAAGGGGGAAAAAAACCAACCTTGCTAAGACAACGATCTTAGACTTTGAGCCTCTAGAACAGTGACTCTCAACCTGTGGGGCGAGCGACCCTTTTCCATGAGGTCGCATATCAGAAGTCCTACGTATCACATACTTGCATTACAATTCATAACAGTGGCAAAATTACAGTTATGAAGTAGCAGCAAAAATAATTCTATGCCTGGGGGGAATGGGGGGGTCACCACCACATGATGAACTGTATTAAAGGGTCGCAGCATTGGGACGGTTGAAAACCACTGACCTGGAACAAGAAAAACAAATTTCTAATGTTTAAGCTGCCCAGCCCGTGGGACGTTGTTTTAGAAAACTAACAACTATCATGCACAGAGGGAATACTAGATCGATAAGGCCGGGAATGGCTTTATTTTGTTCACTGATACACTCTAACCACAGTATGCTATCCAGCACACAGTAGACCATCAATACACACTGGCTGGGTGAACTCAGAAAGCAGATTAATAAGAGCGAGCCTTAGATAAATCGGTTAAGTACCAATGATGCTATCTACTGTAATGCCTCCCACCTGTAAGTTCCCAAAAGCTGGACTCCCTAAGGCTTACCACATACTGTGATGTAATGGATCTGCTGCCACACCCCAAATGGACAAAATTCCCTGGTGATGTGTCACATCCTAGAGCAATACCCTGAAGAAGAGAAAAGACAGAAAAGTCCTGCTGTGATGCAGTAAACTGGAATTAACCCACCCAGAGAAACATATCAGATTTAGCATCCTGGAAGGACACGCGCACAGCATGTAATTCCTATTTCTGCAAGGTGTCCATTAGCTAACTTCCTTGAAGGCAGCAGAACAGCCTGGATCAGCAGCTTAAAGTACCAGATAATTAAGAACTTTCCTGTTCCCATTGAAGCATGTTTTATGAGCACAGGAAAAAGACTAACTAAATTTCCTTAGGACTCATTCAATTATGGGTTCATGGCACATCTTTCAACCCTGTCTCCATGCCCTAATGTCGTCATCATCATCAATCAATATTTAACTTGGTAGCCTGAATATAGTAATCAAATAACAGCAACATAGAAGAAGAAACATTAAAGAACATATGTTCTGATTTTTAGCTACAAATATCTTTTTTGTTTGTTTGTTTGTTTTGCTTTGTTTTCTTTTGGCTTTCCAGACAGGGTTTCTCTGTGTAGCCCTAGCTGACCTGGACTTGCTTTGTAGACCAGGCTAGCCTCGAACTCACAGCGACCTGCCTGCCTCTACCTCCCGAGTGCCAGGATTAAAGGTGTGTGCCACCACCACCTGGCTCCAATAGCCTTTTTAAAAAAATATCCATCAAGGGCCTGGAAAGATGGCTGAGTTGTTAAGTGAGCTTGACGCTCTTTCAGAGGACCAGAGTTGGGTTCCCAGCACCCATTTTTGGCATCTCACAACTGCCGGTTACTCCAGCTCCAGAGTTCTGACAGCATCTTCTGACCTCCATGAGCACGACACTCACACGCACAACCCCCCCCCCCACATATATGAATGTAAAACAGATTTAAAAGGAGGGCATGAATGCTCCTAAGTATGGCAGAAGAGAAGGTTTATTATAGATATGAGGGAGAGCATAGCCAGAGGCAGGGACATCTGGCAGAGTCCAGAGTGGACATGACCCTGAGGAGAAGGGGGAGGGGAGAGGGAAGAACCAGGAGAGTAAAGGGTAGACAAAGCACCAGGCAACCCAAATGGTTGGATTATATAGGGAAGGGCAGCCCAGCCCCTGGTCTGGAGAGGCTTAGAGTAGGGGGTGGGATCTGCGAGCTATACCCTGCAACAGGAAGGACTGAGGCATGCTGGGAGAACCTTGTGGCCAGGTCTGCTTTCACATGTTAAATAGATGTCTTGGTTGGCCATTGTCTCTGGTTTGAGATCAACAGTACACACATAGTTAAGAATAAAATCTTTTTTTTTTTTTTTAATTACCAAAGTTATGAAAGGGGCTGGAGAGGTAGTTCAGCGGTTAAGAGTCTTTATGCTCTTGCAAAGGACTGGGTTCAGTTCCCAAAGGACTGGGTTCAGACTGGTTTATGTCTCCAATTCCAGGACACCCAACACCTTGTCCTGAACTCTGCAGGCACCAAGCACATAAGTGGTACACAGACATGCATGCAAAGCAAAACACCAGCACACATCTTTTTAAGTCCCTATAATAATAGAGGTGATATAAGTGTAAGCAATTTTCTTTTCTATTGATTCATAGCTTCATCTGAGTTTTCACTCTTAAAGCCTAAAGTTCTTTTAGAAAACGCTTTTTAAGGCAGGTGTGGTGGCACACGCCTTAATCCCAGCACTTGGGAGGCAGAGGCAGGTGGGTCGCTGTGAGTTCGAGGCCAGCCTGGTTTACAAAGTGAGTCTAGGACAGCCAAGGCTACACAGAGAAACTCTGTCTTGAAAAACCAAAAAAAGAAAAAAGAAAGAAAATGCTGTTTAAAAACAAATTGTCACCGGGCGTGGTGGCGCATGCCTTTAATCCCAGTACTCGGGAGGCAGAGGCAAGCAGATCCCTGTGAGTTTGAGTCCAGCCTGGTCTACAAAGTGAGTCCAGGACAGCCAAGGCTACACAGGTCTCAAAAAACCAAAAACCAAAACAAAACAAATTGTCCTCAATTGCATATGAGCATGTATGTGTGCCAGTGTACAAACATTTATGTGCACGGAGGTCAGATTTCTCAGAACTGGAGGATGCTAGGCTTGTGTGGGCATTAGTGACACCAACTAGCAGATGGGTTTTTGTGTGTGTTTATGTTTTTTCTCTGTCTACTAAGCAACTAAAAGACAGGAAAATGGCTTGATGCAAAACAAAAACATTGTACAGACTTCTCGGACTTTAGGGGTCTGTAGAGCTGAAAGTCACTGATGCTAAGGGACTGTGCTTTTCTATGGGTTCAAATATCCTGTGTTTGATGATGCCCCTATTCTACTGGACTTAAGGTGCTTATGTGCCCCTTCGAGTGTAGTGATTTGGTCCCATGCTTCTGTCCATAAACATCTCCCTTCCGTCTTTCTTTCCCTCTGCCTCCAGGGTCGATAGCATCACTGGGATCTACATTTCTTCCTTATGACTGGGGAGAAAGCCGTCTCTCTGGTCCTCTTTTAGGAAAGTCTTCTAATCATTCTGGAAAATTTAAAGAGAGATATTTGCATTCTCTCTCTCTCTCTCTCTCTCTCTCTCTCTCTCTCTCTCTCTCTCTCTCTCTCTCTCTCTCTCTCTGTGTGTGTGTGTGTGTGTGTGAGTGTTTTGCCTGCATGTATGTCAGTGTGCTGCAGGTGTGCCTGGCTTTCTCAGAGACGGGATGAGAGCAGCTGGATGTGAGGAGCTGATGCTACAGGTGGTTGTAACTGCCCATTGTGGGTGCTGGGAACTCAACTCAGGTCCTCTGGGAGAACAAGAAGGTGCTCCTAACCACTGAACCACCAAAAACTTATTTTTAAAATATTTAAACCATGCATTTACAGAAAATGTGTGTGAAAGCCAAAATTTAGCAATATTATGGGCAAGTGAAAGCCAAAATATTTTACTCAGCGTTAGAAACACTCATCTATTCCCAAAAGTTTGTACTTCATCTGGGGCCCAGAGCTAATGCTAGAACTGATGCAACCCGAATTGAGCGCCAGCAAATGTTTACCAAACCCTTCGTCCCAGAGGGCGGTGCCTCAGAAATGACGCCGGTTGGGATTGCCTTGAGAGTTTAGTTCCATCGCAGGAACAGTACAGACAAATACACTCTGAAACACCATTTTCCTTTCTAGAAAACAAAACAAAACAAAACAGTGAAGTCTAAATACTTTACCACAATATGCAAGGAGGATTAATTTCCTATTTGCTCTGCTTCCCTGAGAACCACAGTATATTCAGGAAGCTCACGCCTCTAGGGCTTATTTATGGCAGAATGGAAAAAAAAATATGAACTGTGGACTTTGTAAAGGACAATTCCAAGAGAACAGACCATGAGACTACTGCAGTCTCTCCTTCTCCACTAAACAGCTTATCTGTAAAGAATAATAATGTGGTTACATGAGCTGTCGTCTCACTCCCAAGGCTGTAAACAGTTCTTCGAAAATATTTGGCCTAGTCTATAGGAAGTCAATTTGGGAGAGCTGAATTACAAGGTTTTAAACATCTAAAAACCTTCCCTGTCAAGCAAAGGTCGCCTTGATCCCCCTCTACAGTCATGTGCTCCTGTTTTCTTCCGGACAACATCAGTGCTCCAGAGCTATAAAGTCAAGGAACGGTTATCAATCATGACAGGGAACCATCACAAAGCATCTGAAATTACAGTAAAAGACACCACACACACATACACACATACACACAAACACCACATACCACACACACAACCATCACACACACACATACCACACACACAAACATCACACACACACAAACACCACACACACACACCACACACATAAACACCACACACACACACCACACACATAAACACCACACACACACAACACCACACCTCCCCATACTGCCTCCCACCTCCCACACACGGAGCTGGGTGGGGGAGGAAGAGTTTCCAAGAGGAAGTTCCTGACAGTGATGAAATAGCTCTGATAGCTCGGTATCTTTATAACAGTGTTTATAAGAAGCTATGTATATGGTAAAATGGCATATTTATGTACTTAATCTGTCAGAGTTTATTTCCTGTTTTGAGACTACATGTGAAAAAAGGCTTAACTACAGGACTAACTTCGGACCTCTGTAATGTCTTTTTAGCTTTCTGTGACCCAGGGTTTATTCCAAATAAAATGCTTTGAGAACTTACTGTTAACATTTCCCTGAACAGTTTGCATTAGGACCAACTAGGGAGACTAAAACAGCAGTGGTTTTTCAAACATGAGGTTTCAGTCGCAAACTCCAAAGGAGGCAACTTGAGACTGGGAGTGTTCCGGCAAAAGTTGTAAAAATGTAATGTTAGAATCAAGGCCTGACCTTCCCACTCTCATGAACAAGACTGGCCCGTTCTCAATGTTGGCGCCTTGTCATCTTTCCGGGAACACCCAAGGGCCACATCCTTATTTATAGAAGCCTTCCGGGTTCATTTAACCGAAGTGGATTCTTTACGCTGTTGGTCTCACAACACCCTTAACTTGGTATAATATAAACTTTAAGAGGGCTGGCTGGCATTGGGGCCACCCCTGCCCACTGCATCACCAATTGGGAGGGCTTTCCTGTTAGAGATCAGATGCTCCATAACTTAATTTGTTTGTAAAAAGTAAATGCACCTCCCAGGAATCCGTCCTCTTTGAGGCAAGGGCGTTGGCGTGCACGCCTTCCTCTTACACCTCCTACTCTGTGCTCCAAGGCTGTCCTCACGGCCTTCATCGAGCCCCTCAAGAAGCACGAACCCCGCTACAGGAGGACGTTCCTTCCTCCCAGCTAACGCCCCGGGACCTCAGGAAGTGGAGCTCTAGAACCGCTCCTCAGCACCGCCCTCTTCTTGCACCCTCTCCTCGGGTCACCCCGCTCTTCGGAAGCTGGGGCGAGACTTTGGCAGATCCCTAAGCATTCCAGCCTCACCACCACCTTTCTCTCCAAGCCCCCGCCGAGCTTACACCGCCCCTCAAGCCACGCCCCCTCAGGCCACGCCCTACAGGCCAAGCTGTAGAAGGGCGGGGTAAGGGGCGTGTCCTCCCCATTTCCGTGCGACTATTGGCGGTTCGCCGATTGGGGGCGGGACTGCACGCGTAGCTCGTGCCGGGTCGTTGCTAACCGCTTTCTGTGAGGCTCTGCCTTTAACATGGTGAAGAGTGACTCCGACTCCAGCAATATGTCCGAGAAACGACAGGCCGGCCACAGCCAGACTCAGCGGCTCCCCGAATCCTTCAGGGGTGAGTCTCTCGTCCTGGGTACAGACGCCCTGGGTACCGAGTCCCCTGCCTGCAGCGAGAACCCGGCTGACGACCGGGTTCGGAAAGGCGTGTCTCGGCGGCACTGTGTGTAATTCTCAGAGCCGCCGTCTTCTCCTTTACCCCTGGCTCCTCGGGCTGGTAGATGATGATTTCAGGGTGCAGGGGTGCAGCTTGCATGACAGCTAAGAGGGCGCACCCGCGGCAGGGGTGTGCATCCATTGCTCGGTACCCTGGCAGGCTTATCCTTCGGTTCCGAGATGCCAGGTGCAGCGCTTCCTTATCTCCCGCCGTGCACGCGGACCACGGCAGTCCCTGGCAGTCAGGAGTGGTAGAGGCGGCTGTCCTTCGGGTTCAGCCTTGTCCACTCTTCGTTTTCTTTCCTGCCCCGGCGCCCGGGAAGGGAAGCGGTCCCTCCAAGGAGCCTTCATCTACCCCCACGTGATCCCACGCCTCTGAACCACGGAGGAGCTCCCACCGGTTTCCCGCCATCCCCAGCTTTTGGAAACTAATCAGTTTCATAGTAAAGGGCTAGTGGGCTTCCGCTTTTGACACAGTAGGCGGTATATGCAGAAGAAAGGTGGTGTCCCCGGCTTTCCTTCCAGCCCCACCGTCTGCCTCATACTTAGAGATCTTTCCTTCCACGTAAATAGCCCGGTGCTCACCACTCTACTGGGACCTTCCTAGTCTTGAAGGCGAGCACTAACTCTTAAGAGGCCCCACCCCACCCCACCCTATTCTCCGCGAAGAAATTGGAGCCCTACAGCGAACTGTCTCCTTAAGCCGGTAAATTGTGTTAACTCCTTGGGGTCGGGAGGTGCCCAGTAAGAGACAATAAACCTCGCAGGAGTGCTGCTAGCCTCTCGGGAGCTTTACTAATCCGAAGGAATTGTTTCTAAAGATGGATTTTCAGAGAGGATGAGGCAGCGGAAGAGATTAAGGAGGCTGAGTGGGTTTTCCCATCATCCATTCGGATTATTTACAAAGCCAGCCCATCCTCCCAGCGAAGGCCCACTGCCTTGCCCGGGAACATCTACCTTTAATTCTTGGGAATTTCAGCCGGCTCCAGAGCATAGTGGTAAAGAACCTACTAGGTTCCAGCCTCAGTACCATGCATAAAAGCTGTGCGTGTGTGTGTGTGTGTGTGTGTGTGTGTGTGTGTGTGTGTGTGTGTGTGTGTATCTTTGTCTATACTTTATCCTCCCCGTCCAAATTGGAAGTATAAAATTAAAGAGAGTAATAGCAAAACAGACAAAAAAGCCACGCTTAATAGGGTAAGCACTATCTAAGTATTTTACAAATGTTATTTTATTGAATCCTTACAACTGATACTCAAAGAGATCGACTTGGTCACACAGGATTAGTGGAGTCGTATTTTAAATTCATATTTAATTGATTCTAAAACTTGAACAGGAAAGAACTGTCTAGTATTGACTCTTCATAATGGTGTGTGCCTAGATAAAAGTGTGAGTGTGAGCCGGGCGTGGTGGCGCACGCCTGTAATCCCAGCACTCAGGAGACAAAGGCAGCAGATCTCTGTGAGTTCGAGACCAGCCTGGTCTACAAAGTGAGTCCAGGACAGCCAAGGCTACACAGAGAAACCCTGTCTTGAAAAACGAAACAAAATAAGTGTGGGTGTGTTGGTAGTCTGCTTGTGCCCGGACAGCCGCAGTGGGAAGTGGATTTGGCCCAGTGCCCTGGGAATAAACACAGTCTCTGTACCGAAAGATGATTCCGTTGTCTTGGGTACAGAGAAGTTTGCCTTTTAGTTCTAAATCCTTTTTCTAGGTCCTACAATAAGCTGTTTTAGACAGAAATCTTTTAGAACTAGTAAAAATGAATGTGCTTTTTCTCAAGTATATATACGAATGAAGTTTCACTTGGTTGCTTGGCTTTGTCACTTTTTATTTAAAAAGCTTTGCAGTGTGTGTGTGTGTGTGTGTGTGTGTGTGTGTGTGTGTGTGTACATGCACACACATCTGACATGGCTGTCTTGTAGAGATCAGAAAGTAGACCCTTCCTTCCAACATGTGTGATCCAGGGATCAAATTTGATCAGCCTCTCTGACAGCAAGCGCCTTTGTGGGCCGATGCAGCTCACCTGGCCACCTTTTAGGGTTTTTTTTTTGTTTGTTTGTTCGTTTGTTTGTTTTTTATTGGTAAGCCTCAGAGACTTGACAGTAGGAGGAAATCTATCATTATCAAGCATTCTTAAATCTGTGTCATGTGACAAACATGGTTAAAAGCTTCACAAACATCTAGTTGAAATCCTGCCACAAGGAAATCTCTTTACTCCCCATCTTTCAGTAAGAAAACTGAGTCAGAGTGATAAAATAGCGGACAGCCCCCAAAATTCAGAACCAAGTTTTCAGCCCAGGCTCTGACTTTCAGAGCCATTTTCCCCATCCTGCAGCGATCAGTAAAGCAGGTACCAACTTCAGGACTTCACTGAGGTGAAGAGACAATAGTCAAGGATGCCCAGAGGAACCTCTCAGACAAAGCCACTGCAGGGGACTGCCTCTTATGGAAGCAGTGGAATTACAAAGCTCAGCTCTTGGCTCTTTGTGCCTTCCTAGAGAACGAGTTCTCAATAGGTAAATATGACCAAACTAATGGAGGAAGTTAACCTAAAGCCAGAGCATTCCGTCTGTAATGGAACAGTCCAGGTGGATTGCAAAGACATGTGTTGTTGTACAGAGGAGCCATGTCAACAGGATAAATCCCTCTGGGAGGATCTCTTGAAAATAAGCAGAACCATGGGACTGATATGTTTATTTCAGCCGTTAGAGTTGAAAACAGAGGGACGTGAGAGGGTGAGGAAGGAAAAAGTGCGCACGGTCGGTCCTTTGCTGCACTCTTGTTCCTTCTTTTTCAGTCTCTACTTTCTGGGGCCAATAAAGAAACTTGAGCCTCTTGGTTTTGTTTGATATCGTAGTAGATGGAGCCTTGAAGATAGAACCAAGAAAATGCCTTCAAGGACGAGACAACAAAAACGACGCCAAACGTGTTGCCCACTGCAGAGAGCGGTGCAGGGAAGATAGCGCGGCCTCAGAGTGAAGACTGCAGTGTGGTCTCAGGACCATTACCCACCACCTGGGTCACTTAGGCCAGTGCTGTGAGGATAGCGTAGTGTAAGGAAATAGCAGTGGCCTCAGGATGGAAAGACTGCAGTGCGGTCTCCATTACTGACTACCTGGGCCACTTACGCAAGTTCTACCTGGGCCACTTACGCAAGTTCCGCAACTGCAGAGAGTCAGTTCCTCATCTTACAGTTAGTCATGATCTCACTGCCCGACCTCCCAGGAGTTACACTTTGTATTAAGTATCAAATACAAAGATGCATGTAGAAGGCTCCGGGGGCCTTGTACTCACAGATAAGCACTGGGGGACCACGGATCTTAAACACACCAGCTTGTCTCTTCGGAGAGAGGGATGCACAACCTGTTTCCCACCCAGACAGCTGACAGCAGACCCTCTCCCAGACCCTCATCCTCAATGTAGTCATGTTGTAAGCTCTATTGTACACATGGGATTGAGTTAATTATCAGGAATTGTTTTCACCGAATTGTGCCACGGTTGGATGTGCCTGAAATGAGATCCTGAGGCAGCACTGACTGCCGAGTCACGTCAACCAAACTGCCTTCGTGTGTCTTATGGATGAACATCCTGCTGGCCGTGGTGGTCTCAGAGACCCCCACAGTTACAGGTGAATTTTCTTTTGAAACTTTAAAGATTATTATGGTAATACATCATGAAGAAAAGAAAAAAAAATGGTGAAGGCTAGACTTGCAGAACATATAATGATTTCCCACTCGCTCCCCATCTAGGGGAAAGTTGGATAGATGCGCATGACAGATGCCTTATGAAGTTCAGAACTAATTTGCAGTCCCACATGTGACCTGTTCCTCCCCCTGAGACGGAATCCCCAAACAGATTGTTAGTCCTGACACTGTCTCCATGGTACCTAGATCCCAGAAGGCAGTTCAACCAATAAAACACCTATTTCTTCTGTGGTGGTCATGGTGTCTCTTCCCAGCAATAGAACACTAACTAAGACACCTTATAAGCTATTTAATAATAACCTTAAGTTGTCTTGGTAATAATGGCTACTGCTTGAATATTCTTTAAGTGTCAAACATTTTACGTCTTTTCTCAGTTGGTCTTCATGACACCGTGAAATATGGACTCTTCTTTCTTCCAGGGTTGGGATCTGGCACCAAATTGTCAAGCTCTATTTATGTTCTCAGGCCATCTGAGAGAGAATTAGGACTCTAATGATACTGTGTCTTATGCTTTTCGTTTTCATTTTAAATGAACATAATCTTATCCTTCAAAGACATTATCTATTTATTTACTTACGTATGCACTTAATTTTGAGACAAGGTTTCTCTCTGTTGGCCTGGCTGCTCTCTAATTCACTCTTAGACCAGTCAGGCTAGCCCCACTCTCCTAGAGACCAGCCTGCCTCTGCCTCCTGCACTCCATGCCTGGCTAGAGACTTACAAGACTCTCTGAACTATGGATTTTTAAAAAAGTTTTTTCAAACAAGGTTGGCTATTTTTAAGATGTATAAATAAAAGAGTCTTGGGGAGAAAGAAACACTAACACAAGGCATCCCCTGTCCTGTTTATATGTATCTTGGGCCAAGTCTAAATTTAATGATGTCAGTACTCGCTGTTTAATGACGTCAGTACTCATTGGCAGATTGCTTTCTTCTTTTCTGAAGGGTCTTGTGCTTCTCTAACAAGGTCAAGCTTAGCCCTTCCTGGGAAGAGTAGAAAAAGATTGTGGTTTTTATGTTGCTGTTGTTGTTGTTGTTACTGTGTTTTATGAACGGACACTTGAGGAGAGGAGAGCAGCCGAAAGTTCTGTTAGGACACAGAGCGGTTCTGCAGTGTGCTCCAGATCCCTTCAGCTGGCCTGTAGCCTGTAGTTTCAGTCTGTCTCACATAGTAGGTTCCTTTTCTCTTCCGCTCCACTCACTCAGCACTTGGTCGGTGTCACCAGTGTAAGCTACACACTGCTGTCACACTCATTTCCTGAGGAGTCACCGGAGCAGCCCTCTTTTTAGGTGAATAGCCCCCTTTTATATTTTAAATTTTATTTTATGTGTATGAGTGTTTTGTCTATGTGTACATATGTGCACTACATGTGTCCCTAGTGTTTGCTGTAGTTAAAAAAAAAAGGCATCACACCCCCTAGAACTGAGTTTGCATGGTTGTGAGCAGCAATGTGGGTGCTGGGCACCAAACCCAGGTCCTCTGCTCAGCAACAAGTGCTCTTAACTGCTGAGCCATCTCTCCCGCCTCTAAAAATAATTTTTACATAAAAAAATCCCTTTATTCCAGCTTTTTCATTTTTATGTAGTCTTTTTAAAAGGGTTGTTGTTGTTATTGTTGCTTTGCTACATGTGCAAATCAGATTCCACTGTACACAGGTAACTTTTACTGGAACACTGCACGATCCTTGCATCTACTTGTGTGTTGCCCATGACCGGTTTGTACTGCCATGGTAGACTTGAGGATTTGCTCAGACTCTGTGGTCTGCAAAGCCTGCTTTCTCTGCTTTCTCTTTGTCCCTCTCATGAAAAACTTGCTAAATTCTAACAGCCTGGTGTGGAATAATGGCGAAGAAGAAGAGGAAAAGAAGAAAAAGAGGAAGAGGAAGAGGAGAAGGAGAAACACGTATATCTTGAATATAAATGCTTTAAGAAGAAAATTTAAAAATTGCCAAGACTTTCTTTTCACCAACTATTTACTCCTTGGGGGGGGGGGGAAGTGCTGTAGACCTGCATAGCTTGTGTTTTTAAAGATAAAACTCCCAGCCATCCTATCGGTCTCTACCCAGACAATACTGCGCATGGCAGTTTACAACATAAAGTGTTTCACCCACGTTCTGTGTAAGGGAAAGGAAGGGCTTGCCTCCTCACTAGTGCAACTCGGATGGTTTCACCACCTCTTCCGCCAGCCCCTTTCCCCTTGTGCATGGTGCATGTGACTCAGCCTAATTTTAGATGTAAGGCATGTTTCTGGCCTTTCTCAGCAGAGGAAATCCAATACATTTTGAACCTTGGAGTAATTAGATCTCAGTAGCGAGTGGGATTCATCACTCCCCAGGATGTTTCTGTCATGCTAGCTCCAGTCCATCTTAAGCCAGCTGACACTGGATGGACAGCAACACACGCTGCCGTGAACATTGGTCTAGGAGCTTACAAGGAAGGTACTCCTACTTTCCCTGCAGCCAGACAACAAAAGTTACTGCACAACGTGTACTTTTATGTTTTATGATTTGGGTATCTGAGAATTACCTTTTCTTTTTTCTTTCTTTCTTTTTTTATTTTTATTTTTATTTTTATTTTTTATTTTATTTTTTCAAGACAGAGTTTCTCTGTGTAGCCTTGGCTGTCCTGGACTCACTTTTGTAGACCAGGCTGGCCTCAAACTCACGGAGATCCACCTGCCTCTGCCTCCCGAGTGCTGGGATTAAAGGTGTGCGCCTCCACACCCGGCTTGAGTTGCCTTTTCTTATTTGCCCAGCATTAATGGATGGCTGAGATTCCTTTCTGAGCCTGGTGGAACCTCGTCTCCTGAGAAATGTGGTTTCTGTGGTTGCTGAACTGTGACCAGATGGGAGAGAATTTAGATGACTGAGAATAAGATCATTTGCCAGGTGTGGTGGCGCACGCCCATAATGCCCGCACTCAGGGAGGCAGGGGCTGGCGGATTGCTGTGAGTTCGAGGCCAGCCTGGTCTACAAAGCATGACCTGCAGTGATGGCAAAACCCTGGGCTTGATGAGATGCTCAGTGGGCCTCTCTCAGTCCCTATCTGCTCCAAGAAAGGAAAAACAAACTAAAACGAGGAGGACACTGGACACAGGAAATGGAAAACTCAGCCCAGGAGGCCATGGTGGATTCCCAGGCCCTCTCACAATAATAGCTGTGCAAACCAGAGAAGAAATTGATGGGATATCTGGCTGTTGTGAAAGGAGATTTAGACTGTGGATTAAAGCTTACGGTTGGATCAGCCGGAACTAAATCAGACTAAACAAAGTGAAAAAAACAGAAAGAAAAATAGTACTGGGAAGGGGCACCGGCTTAGCTTTGGCTGGCATATTGATGATTATTAATATAACCAAAATTACAGTGCAGTTTTACATTCATGTTGGAGGAAAAGATAAGGAAGAACAAATATGGAAAGTTGTGTGGTACTTCTCAGACCGAAAATGCTAGGGAAGGCCAAGCCAGTGGGTTACTTAGACCCTGCAGGTAGCCGCGAGCCAGCACAGCCAGGAGATGAGCGTGGTTTTGGTTTTGAGGACACAGAAATGGTGAGAAGTGGGCAGAGCAGAAACTGCACCTTTCTGGGTTAGCTTGTAGAACTGTCTGACTTTTTAAAAATGTGTTTCTGTGCATGTGCACGCCACAGTACACGTGTAGGTCAGAGGGCAACCTGCAGGAATCAGTTCTCTTCTGCTACCTTGCTGGTTCCAGGGACCAAACTCAAGATGCTCCATTTTGTCAGCAAGCACTTTTACCTGCTGAGGCGTCTTACTGGCCCCTTGTTTGACCTTTTTTTTTTTTTTTAATTAAAATCAAATACAGGAAAAGCACAAGTTCATGGCTATATAGATGTTAGCTAGAGGGGGGGGGGATATGCTACTAACTTTATTTATGTGAATTTTAAAATATAGTGTGAACCAGGAAAAAGATTGGACAAATGTACCAAAAGGCTTACTGGCTCTGAGTGTAGAGTATCTCCCCCACCTTTTTGTACTTTTGTAGCCTTTTTGCAGCAGGCGTGTATGCATTATATTTGTAATCTGACAAAAGCACTATTTATACACATGAGAGTCATCGCAGCATTGTTTTTAATGGCGAGAAACCAGAAATATCCTGCCACTAATCAGGAAATGGGTGGGGGCCATATGCCCAGGGCAACAGTGTGCAGAAGTAATTTGCAGAAAGACACTGTCATGGGATTATGTGCCTGGGTCATGGTTTTCATCTTGAGTCATGCTGTGCCTGAAACTAGAATCCCCATCCACTTTCGTTCTCTGCCAGTTTGTTCCTTACTGTGAGGATGCTGACGGTGGCTGTGCTCCACATCCCCTCCATCCCCTCCATCCCCTTCGTCCCCTCCATCCCCTCCATCCCTTCTGTCCCCTCCGTCCCCTCTGTCCCCTCCATCCCCTCCGTCCCCTCCTGTTTCTGTGTACCGCCCAGCATTATAACTGTCTTTACTCCTCACGACACTCAGATCTTGTTAGAAGCTGAGTGTTCTTCGTTTTTGTTCTTTCACGTCGTGAAGCAAAATAAACAAGCAGTATCTGATCAGCATTTGCTGAGCAAAACCATAGGTGATGCGAGAAAAGATAGGTATGCAGCTGGCCGTGGTGGCGCACGCCTTTAATCCCAGCACTCCAGCATTCGGGAGGCAGAGGCAGGCAGATCGCTGTGAGTTCGAGGCCAGCCTGGTCTACCAAGCGAGTCCAGGACAGTCAGAGCTACACAGAGAGACCCTGTCTCGAAAAACAACAACAACAAAAAAAGTAGGTACGCATGTTCCAGGGCCTCAGGGCTGTGTGAGATTAGACAAGGGAACTCGGGAAGATCAGCTAGCAAAATGCCAAGCAGAGCTGTTCAGTGAGAAGCGGGGATGAAGTGACTGTGCCTGTAACAGGCCCATGGTTTTGTTTTGACAGATAATCCCAAGGCAGAACTGGGACCTTGTGGCTGGTTTTTGGTGGCTGCCTCCATCCTGTTTGTAGTTATAACCTTCCCGATCTCAATATGGATTTGCATAAAGGTAAAGAACATTTCTTTCACTTGTGAAACAGCATTGGGGATGCCATGTTGGCCTATGGTTCTTTTCTTTCATCTCTCTTTCGAGTAGATTCTGCAGGTGAGTTATAGCACAATCCTAACCTCCTTGCAGCTGCTGTCCACTCCGTCCTTCCCCACAGGCCAAGTGTGGGTCACCATGCCACAGTTTTCTGTGTTGGCATGTGAGAAGAGGTCCTACAGCTAGGGTGGCAGGGCTGGGTGGCAGGCTCCCTGACAGCACCTCCTTTCCTGTGTCTCCTCCCTTGTAAAAGCAGACAAAATGGCAGTCCTTCCTTAGGACGGACAGTGGGGAGGACGCAAACAGCCTGCTTTGACAGACTTCCTGCGGAGCCTGGCATGGAGCCAACGCTCCCCGGCCCAGTTGTCTTTCCTTCAAAGTTACTAATATTTAGGCAAGTAACTGTCATTTGCATGTTCCTAACATAACGAATATGTGGCTGCATTTTCTGATAAATTGTATCGTAATTAATGGAATCAGAAGAAGACCTATAAGCTTTTCTGGGCAAACAAACTGTGAGTAAGCAGCAGGGATGCTAGCAGGCAAGGGATGGGCCTGGAGACGGATGTCTCTGCGCTGTGATCTCCAGGGCTGCATGACCAGTCTAGTTCCGTGTTTTGAGGCAGGGGCTCCTGGACCGTGCAGGCTGGCCTTGTAGTTGAGGTTGGCTTAGACTCACCATCCTCCCGCTTCTACCTGGAGAGTCCTGGGATTAGAGGCATGTGTTAGCACTCCCCGGATGGTCTGTTGCTTTTCTAAGAAGTAAAAGAAAAAACAGTGGGTACATAATAAATAAGCACTGTGCTTGGAAAGAGTAAACACCAGATACGCTGTTTATAGAAACTGTCAGGCAATGGAGAAAACAGCAGGAGGCATTGAGCCTGGCCAGAGCAGAAACATGATTTGGAAGCTATGCACGTCAATGTCAGTGTTCGTCCTGATGGGTTTCCATCCGTGTTTTTATTCCAGATTGTAAAAGAATATGAAAGAGTCATCATCTTTAGACTGGGTCGCATTTTGCAAGGAGGCGCCAGAGGACCTGGTCAGTACTGGGTTTCAGTCTGGAAACCGAAGTGTTGTGTTTTGTATTTTTAAACCTATTTGTGTATGTGTGTGCCTATGTGTGGGTGTGTGCACATGAGTACTGGTGCCCACAGAGGCCAGAGATGTGGAATCCCCCTGTAGTTGGAGTTACAGAATCTGGGAAACCACCTAATGTAAGCGCTGGGACTTGAACTCGGGTCCTCTGAAGACCATCAAGTACTCTTACTGCTGAGCCTTTCCTCCGGTCTTACTGACGTGAGTTCCCCAGTGAGGCCTCTGCTTGGAGCAGAAGCTGCGTAACAGTAGCAGAGGCTCTGGCCAGTCTGGGTGCTGTCCAGCCTTCCCGTTGCTATCTGTGTAGAGTGATTAGGTTATCACTGGCCTTGGCCAACAACGGCCTTGGCTGTGGGAGGCTGAGCAGGAGCGCCCTCTCCAAGGAAAGGACTACAGTCCCTCCAACGCTGGCCTTACAGGAACATGCCTTACATCCAGCAAGGCTCTGGGGATTCCAGGGAGAGCGGAACACAGGCCCTTTACCAAAGGGCTTGCTATCCAACAGCCCGACACCAATAAAGAAATAGATACCAAGGCCTGCCTTTAGTGTTAGGAGCCAGTGGCCACAGACCAAAGCTCTCTCGTTGTTTTGTTTTGTTAAGTACTTATTTTTATTGTTTTACATTTTTATGTCTGTGTATGTGTGTGTGTGTGCGCGCGCGCGCGCGCACATGAGTTGCAGGTGCCTTTAAAATCCAGAAGGGAGTCGGAGTCCTTGGAGCTGGAGTTAGAGGCAGTTAGTTGTGAGCTGTCAGTCTGGCACTGGGAGCGGAGCATGGGTCATTGAGAAGAGCAGTAAGTGCTCTTCACCACAGAGCCGTCTCAGCCCCTCTACTTTGCTCGTTTTTTGGTTTTTGTTGCTGTTGTTTCTTTTTGAGACAGTATTTCACAGGCTGACTTGAAACTCGCCATGTACCCTAAGCTGCCCTCAAACTCTCAGCAATCCCCCTGCCTTAGTCTTCCAAGTACTGTAAACACCTGTCTGCACCACTGTGGCTGTCCTGAGTCCTGAGGCACAGAGAAGGCTTAGCCACTGAGGTGGCCCTGCCAGAAACCACAGCATACGCAGAGCAGGAGAGAAAGAGAGAGAGAGAGACAGAAACAGAGATAGAGAGACGGGAGGGAGGGAGGGAGGGGGGGGGGTGGAGAGACCATGTGTGTCTCTGGCTTTGTCGTTCAGGAAAATGGGTCAGAGAGAGAAACTTTAAGTTCTTAGAGGTGAGAAGTGAGCAAGCCCTGTTAGGAAGAGCAGTCTGAGCTGATGCCATAGACCTGATGAGGGTCAGCCGAGCCTAATCGCTGTCTCTGACCCCGTGTGCTCCAGGTTTGTTTTTCATCCTGCCGTGCACTGACAGCTTCATCAAGGTGGACATGAGGACCATCTCCTTCGACATTCCTCCCCAGGAGGTAAGCAGTTCTCACTAGGGCTGCCTGAGCTTGCAGGCCTGCCTGCCATCTCTTTTCCCAGCTCTGTGACCTGGTGTCCTCAACTGTAAAATGGAGGTTGTGATGGTAAGGTCTACTTGGCGGGGGGGTGGGGGGGGTGGGCTGTACGGAGGGAGAGGTACCTGGAGCTGAAGTGCTGTGTGGGCGCTTGTCACTGTTGTTGGAAGCACGCAGTGACGCCAAGGACGTTGGGCTGCCATCATTGTTGTAATGGGCATGCTGGCCACAACTCTCTTCCATGGTTCCTGGCAGGAAACAAACAATCTAGCTCACCATTCTTTCTAAGGTCTTCATTTTTATTCGAGATAAATTGATTGGAAGCAAAAGAATTAGAAACTGCTCATCTGGCACTTTAGGAATCTCTGTGATCATTTCAAGCCCTTTGAGATCCCTTCACAAACAGCTCATAGTCGGCGTTACAGCCTGTTCCTAGATGGACACGGCCGCACTGAGAAAGACCCTCAGCTCCCAGCACTGGACCCCAGCTCTGCCATGGCCATTTGGTACCCGTATGTGAGGAGACATAATAGCCATCGCAGACAGGAAACCCATAGGCGGCTGAGGGGCTAGCTGGGGAGCGCAGCTTTCTCTTACCGTAAATCACAAAACCCAGGAGCCAGCTTGAGCACTCCCTTACCAAACACTTGGTAGGGACAGACTTCAGTCCATACAGACTCAGTGAGCCAGAGAGAACCCCACCCACGCCTGACATGAAGACGCCCGAGAGCATCTTGGGTTCTCCACATTTCCCTGTCACTCAGGAAGACCGGCTCTCCAGAGCCCCTTCGAGGTGTTTCCTTGTGTAAACACCGCGGGCATCTGGCATGTGACTGTGAGCTTCTGCCTTTCTCTGCTCCCTTTCCCGGCAAGCTGCCAACCCCAAGTGATTGGAACCTGACAAGTGACTCTTTCCCAGCCCCTGTGAACCTACAGCAGGGGGAAGGTGAACAGTCTGCCCACAGTAGCCAGGGCTCTGAGAAGCCACAGAGTTCGACTTGGCAGCTGTGGCAGGAATCTGTGAGTAGCATTCATTTTCCTACCACCTTATGAGAGGCTGCCTCGCTAGATGGTAATATTAGACCTCTGCGTCTGTTAACAAATCTGCTGTTCTCTTCCAAGTCAGAGGTGTTTCAGATTACAAAACAAGAGAGTTACTGCTGCTGTGGTGCTTGCAGAGCTAAGGGCTCCGTAGCTGCTTAGCCGTTACTATTACCTCTCACTGGCACAGCTGGGGAGGCCTACGGAAGACTTCCTGCATGACACCTCCTCCCTCGATCGATTATCAGAATCCCAGACAGGAGGCAATGCTGCCAGCCTCAGCTGACAGACCAGGGCTTGGCCGGTCACATGGCGCACAGCCCCGAGGCAGCCCACCCAGCTCAGGCTCTGGTCTCCACTCCTGCGTGGTTCATCACTCATTTCCTAGGCTCCTGTTTGAGTTCCCCTGTCACTTAGTGACCCTCTGCCATGTGTCAGTCACACTGCCAGTGCTAGGGAAACAGATGTGCCCCTCAGAAACTCACAGTCTAAGGGAGAGGCAGAGGCACCCATCCATTCCGCTCAGTGCATCACTCCACAGATGGGCAATGGCTGCGCACAGAATGGCGCTCCGGGTGGAGAGTCAGGAAGTCCACTGAGAAGGCATTGGAATGGCGGGAAGAAACGAGCCAGAGTGTTGAATGTTTGAGTGTTTGAATGAATCTATGGACTTGGATAAATAGGACTGCTTTATTAAATCTCTAAAGGTATAAATAACTTGATGACTTCCTAAAGAAAATCACCCATTGCTTAAGAGGGTCCATAGGATGGTGTTTGTAGTGACAGTGAGGAAGCTACAGCGAGTGTATGATTGCCTTCCTCCTCCTGTAGGTCCTCACGAAGGATTCCGTGACCATCAGCGTGGATGGCGTGGTCTATTACCGTGTTCAGAACGCAACCCTGGCTGTGGCAAACATCACCAATGCTGATTCGGCAACTCGTCTCTTAGCTCAAACTACACTCAGGAATGCGCTGGGCACCAAGAACCTGTCTCAGATCCTGTCTGACAGAGAAGAGATCGCGCACCACATGCAGGTGAGGATGAGATCGTACACATGGGAGTGAGGATGGGATCACACACATGCAGGTGATTATGAGATCGTACACGTGGGAATGAGGATGGGATCGCATACGTGCAGGTGAGGATGGGATCACACTCACATGCAGGCGAGGGATGCCCCACTGCTGCTTAGCTAACCAGAGGCAGAGAAGTGAAGCTGAGTTCATGACCAGACAGGTAAAGGGCTGCCCTTTTTTCTTTTTCAGGTTTTCCAGACTTTATAGACATGTTTTCAGACCAGCACCCATGGGTTCATGGAACTCAAGTGTATGCTATTTTTGAATTCCTGTGGGTGTTTTATTTTCCTTGGAATCCATATTATCGTCCTTGTAGATCATAATGGGTTGAGGGCTGTTCTGCAAGACAGTATAAGCACTGCTAAAACTCTGGCCTAAGGACAAGTCCCATGCAGCCCCACGTAAATGCCAGGCTTCTCAGTCTTGCCTGTGATGTAGATGCTAATATCTTGTTCAAAAAAGTTAGAGTACTGTAAAATACAAATCCTACTCTTCACAGAGGCTTCATTGTGGTTAAAACCTGTGATTTGTTTGTTTGAAATAAGCAGTCACTCTACAGTTCTGAGTGTCCAGTAATGCGCTGTGCTGCCCAGGTGGGCCTTGTGTTTCTGCCCCAGTGTTAAGCCACCTCCCTGCTAACAGTGTCTGACCTGTATGACGCCAGCACGGCCTCGAGAGATAGAGAGTGTCAATCTACCAATGTAAACGAGGAAAAAGAAACAGGCTCACGTGCATCACATTAACACGGAGGTGGCTGCCCCCTGTTTTTGTAATAATGGTTCTCTGGAATACAGCCTTGGCTGTTCACTTGTGTATTACCTATGCTGCTCTTGACCTATGGTAGCAGGACAGACTATTTGGAATAAACAGTTTCTTTATGGCCCCTTAGAAATTTGCCAACCTACATTAGCTCATTATTTCCTCACGCTCTGGCCCCCATCTCAGCGTTTTTATGACGCTGTTTCTCTTACCAAACCTTATCTACAACACATCCGGTGAATGCTGCCACTCCCGGCATCTGGACAGGAGCAAAGGTGCCTCACTGCCTTCTCTTCTCTTCCCAGAGTACGCTGGATGACGCCACTGATGACTGGGGAATAAAGGTCGAGCGTGTGGAGATTAAGGACGTGAAGCTGCCTGTGCAGCTCCAGAGAGCCATGGCTGCGGAGGCGGAAGCGTCCCGCGAGGCCAGAGCCAAGGTAACGCTCCCTGTCTGTTTAGCGTCTGCTGTTTTTGTTTTTGTTTGATTTTCTTTTTCAATACCACAGTAATAAGACTCTGTCACCGAAAAAGAGCAAAATAGCCAGGGACGCTTAAAGATGAAACCATGCCCGTCACCTCAAGCCCTGTTTCCTTAGAGGTCACCACTCTAAACAGATGTGTGTATGTGTGCATGTACATGTGTGTGTGTGTGTGCATGCACATGTGTGTGTGTGCGTGCATGCACATGTGTGTGCTGTGGGGGGTGGGTGTTGCAAGAACGCGTGTGCATTTTTGAGACAAGGCCTTTCTGAACCTGGGCCTCACCATCTGGTGAGACTGGCCAGCAAGGCCCCAGGCCCCACCTGCGTTCCTCCTCCATACTGAGGCTGCAGATGCGTGCTGCCACGCCTTGCTTCTGCATGAGTGCTGGGAATCCAAAGGCTGGTCCTCGTGACTGTACAGAAAGCACTTTTATCGGTGAGCCCCTCCCTAGTCCTTTACTTGCATTTACTTGACTAGGTCATCGGATTAGTGGCCCCGGTGGAGCCACGCCGCCCGCTACCACACTGTCCTGTACCTTGGCCTTTTCGTGTAGGTCTGTTAGAGTTGTGTCGCTCTCTCACGGTGGTGAGCTGCGTCCTTTATTTCCTTGATTTGTTATTAAAGGCAGGTTGACTTTGAGAGCACAAGACAGTTGGGTCAGCTTGCTGTCATCCATCCCTCACTCACTCATTATTGTCTTTTTCATCCCCTCCTTCCTCCCCAGGAACTTTTTCCTTCAGACTGCCTCCTCTTTCTTCTGTTCCCACATTTTCCTTCTCTTTCTACATTTTCTACATTTTTTTTTTCTTTTCATCTTCACCTTGCCTTTATCTTTAGCCTGCATGAATGGCCCTTCTGGTAGTGCTGAGTAAATACTTGTTAAGCTAACTTAAAAAAAAAATATGTATCTTTCAAAATGACAATGTGTCAAAATACAAAGGTATCTCATCAAACCCAGGGACTGGAAATTCAGGCAGGCCTCACTGGAACTGGACAAAGCATTGTCTCACTGTGCGTGGCCGTGGTGGAGGGCTTCCCAAGGGAGCAGTAAAGGACAGAGCTGCATGTATAGAAGAGAGATTCTGTCTGCTGCAAGGCCGAGGCTCCATCCAAGCCTGGCCACACAGCCTCTGAGCAGCTAGAGCAGTTTTCACAGGAGGGCTTGCTGTGCCTTTGACAAATCTCTTGAACACAGGAGTCGTAGATGGTGATTGGCTGACCCCAGAAACCTGTCCATCTCAAGAGGCCCGCCCACTTAAGGCACACACTGCCGTTGCAATGTCTTAGCCAGCAGGTACTGCCTCCAGAATGTTGTATCAGCCAGAGTGTCCACGTAGTCTGCGTGTGCTTGTGGCTGCCCATGATAACATTGCATAGCTCTCAAGTGCTTGCTTACAAAGCCATCACTTTCAGGAACTAAAACCTATGTATAGCATTATTAAATGTTATTACCATCCAATTATTTGAAAACTAGGAATTGCTTTTACCTTATTATCTGTCATTAGCTAAAAGCCCATTTTTAGACCATATAGAATAATAGTTTCTCCTACACAGAATATCAGAATTAGAGCATCCAAGAGCCCGCCCTTCTATTCCCATGTCAGTGATTAACTACAGAGCTGTTTTCCGCTGAGCTTAGACTTGGCATCAGGATCCTTTTACAGTGCTCCAGATAACAACCCTTAACTGCTTGGCATCAGCCCTGAAAATAAAACTTGTTGCCATCCTCCTCAGTGAAAACTGAAGCCCAACAGCTGAGTGGTTGCCTCAAGGTCCCACAGCTGAGAGGCGGTGAGAACTCTCTACTCCCCTCGCTCCCTTCCTGATTCTCGGGAACCTCCCACCAGTCTCAAAAGTCCCTGTCTTCACTGTCTAACAAGGAGCAAAGGTAAAGGGAGGGCCAGATAGAATGCGGTCCCTTGGACGAGGCTGTCGGGTTAGCCTGCCAGCTGTGACATGATCCTGGGCAAGGGCTGATGGTCCTCAGGGTTTAAGGGTCACACAATGGACCTGCTTCTGAAAAACCTCACTAGTAAAATGAGTAACTCTGAAACAGCTGTGAGCTCACGTGCAAGCTCTCATGGGAAACAGAAGGTGGCCACTTCTTCAGTAAGCAGATTACAGAGAGAGAGAGAAAGAGAGACAGAGACAGAGAGTGATGAGAGGACCCATAGACACAGACTTCAGAATAACAGCCCTCAAGTTAGTTAGCCACAGGGAAACTCAACTTCAAGTCCCAGGCCGATGTCACCCTAGATACTGATCAGGATGGCTGGAAAACACAAGGTGAGAGGACTCGGGAGTGTGGAGGCAGCACTGGAGTTCTTCTGTGGGAGTGTCCATTGGTGCCACCTGTGGAAGACAGTGGAGCAAGCTCTACCAAAACTACATGTTTGCAGAGCCTGTGGCCAGTGGCTCTACCCCTCAACACATTTCTCACAGTATACACTCATGTTCACCAGCAGTGTGCCAACGCAGCCCTTCACTGGAACCTGGACACTTCCTAAGTCCCCGTCCCGAGTCGCGTGCATAAGGGCATAATGATTCACAGGAATTAGTAGTATGCAGAAAAGGGCAGGAGAGATGGCCAGCCCTTAAAGGCTAGGCTCACACCCCAAAATATAATAGTACACAGGACAAATGAACATAGAACTGCTCCCAAACATCCTCTGAGGAGAGGAAGCCATGCCAGCGTGTCTGCGCAGGAAGACACAGCTGAGGGAAGAGTCTCCCCCACAGAACTGAACTCTGACCAAATCCCATCAAGTGTGTAGACCAACTCGTGGGTTGAGTCTCCATCATAGTAAGACATGTGATAACCTTAGTGGTGGTCTGTGAAAATGAAGTGTTGATTTCTATTGAATTGATGCCCATTTGGCCAGACACCCACCTGGCTATCCACAGGAGCGCACTTGGGCTACATCCCGAGAAAGCCGGTGGCACTGTGTTCACATCTTCGGTAGTTTACACAGAGTAGCGTTTTGATGAACTATATGTGTGCCCAACACAGTGGGTCTCGCTTCCTGGCCAATAAATGGCTTATTGATTGGAGGTGGGAAATGAAATATCTGTGGTCCGTGCCCAGACAAAAAAAATGTACCTACTTGGATGTATGCGATGACATGGAAGAAAGTCTGAGCCTGCCACACGTAGTGGAATGTGTTCATGTACTCCCCAGTGTTTGCCTCAGAACACTGTTACGTTTGCCCTATCTCATAGACCAAGGTGGGACATGACAGTTTGTCCCACCTTAAACTGAAGGATTAACCCTATAAACTGGATCATTTCTCTCAGCATAACATCTGGGTCCCTCTATCCTATTTAATGATACTGCACTTGCAGCCAGGATTTGGAAACTCTGGACTCACATCCTGTCTCCACCCCTTCCATGCCGTAGAGGAAGGTGGAGTGCTGTGAGGCTGAAGCCAGGTTGGTCTACACAGTGAGTACTGGGCAGCCAGAGCTGCAGAGAGACCCTGTCCTACTGTTGCGCGGTAGCAGGCTCCACGTGCTCCTTCAGAACCCGGCTCCCTGCTCTGTCTGCTGGCCGCCCCATTTCACGTGTATCGGCCGCTTTTCTGTTGCTGTGCAGAAAACACCACGACCACGGCACCTTACTGGGGATTCTTTTTTTATTGTACGGTGGTGTATTTAGGGTGGGCTGGAACGAAAGCTTTCTGTAGGTATGAAAGGGAGTCTGTAAGTGTTTCAGAATTTCTCCTAAGTAAGTCATCGTTACTAGATACGCTCCTCGGAGTGCAGAACACAGAGGAGTCATTCACACGTCTGTGCAGTTAGCACGGGTGACTAGAAAGAGACAGCATGAAGCACCAACTTTATTAGCTTTTGTGCTGATAGAACTAGGAAACTGTATTTAAATAAGTAGATGGAGGCGGGGCTTTTGGTTTCTGTCATGCACTTCCTAGCGTGCACACATGTTAGCTGAAACTCACACTGCCATCTTTTTAGCAAACAAGATCTGCCAGTTTTCGCTTCAGTAAAGTCTTTCCTTCCTTTGATTTCAAATACCTGGCAATCCACTTGACTTGCAAAGTATGCACACTTGAGGTCAGCCGCTCACCCCTTTGCAGTGCTGCCGGCTGTTCCGTGGAAGACTAGGCGGCCCTGAGAGAGAATGTCTTGAGCCTGACATGTCCTTAAGTAACTCAGCATCAGGAGAAAGACTGACTGGAAACTGAGTACTTGGGGACTGATGGCTCCTGGGAGTCCCACATGCTGTCGAAGGCATAGGAACCCTCACTTGAAGACTCCATGCCTGTCTGACCTCCTCTTCCCCTCTGTAGGTGATTGCCGCTGAGGGGGAAATGAATGCGTCCCGAGCCCTGAAGGAAGCTTCCATAGTGATCACCGAGTCTCCTGCTGCCCTTCAGCTCCGGTACCTGCAGACGCTGACCACGATCGCTGCAGAGAAGAACTCCACCATCGTCTTCCCCCTGCCCATAGACATGCTGCAGGGCCTCCTGAGTCCTAAAAAATGAGCAGCAGGGCAGGGCCGAGGGCCAAACCCTCCCCGGGGAAGTGGGGACCAAATTAGCCTGAGATTAGCAGAAAGCCTGACTGTCCCCTCCCCTCCTTCTCTGTAGTAGAGTGTGGGGCTCTTAGAGTGGATAGCAGTCCTAAAGCCAGTGGGGGACTCCCTTTGGGGCTAGGAGCGTAGCTCAGGGGTAGAGCACATGCTCGGGGCTCCGAGTTTAATCCTCTGCACCAAAACAAAAAACAGAGACAGATGAGTTACCTGCGACATCTGACTGTTTAGGTTTCTGTCTTTACTCTGGAGTAAGTTGCAACCCTCTTCTGACTTCCTGTTAGTCGTTCTGAGCCATGTGTGAGCAGTCAAGTCAGGGCAAGGGACCAGCCTAGACATGCCACCCGACCCCACTGGCAAACGCTCTGCGACAGTGAAGACTTGTGCCACCCGCTTCTCTTGGCCACCTGTGCCTTCTCTTCAGGGAATTTTGTTTTTTTAATGTTTCGTTCAAGTCAGGGTTTCTCTGTGTAGCCCTGGTTGTCCTGGACTCACTTTGTAGACCAGGCTGGCCTCGAACTCACAGAGATCCACCTGCCTCTGCCTCCTGAGTGCTGGGATTAAAGGTGTGCACCACCACAGCCTGGCCCTTTGGGGAACCTTAAGGAAGGGCATGTCTTTTGTCCATCCATCCACTCTAAGCCCAGCCTGTGCTTTGGACTAATCCACTCTTCCTGCTTGATCCTGTCAGAACCCAACAAGAGGCTCCTGTTTTTAAAGGCCTCTGTGAGCCTCACCTTCAGACTTGCCGATCCCTGCGTGTCACCTTTAAAAGGAGCTAAATTCTGATCGCAGAAGTGCTTTTTTTTCTCACTTTTGCCTATTTTCATGTATCAGGTCTTTAAAATCATTTTGATTTTTAGAAATTACTTCTTCAGTTTCGTAGATAATTGTTATATGCCCCTTTGAATAGCTTAAGTTCTGAAGTGCTTTTTAAATTTTTTAAGATAAAAATTTTAAGATTATACTTTCCTCTTTGCATACTATTGGCTGTTGGGTGCTGTGACTATTATGATGACTAAGGAGTTCTTGCACAGACAGCGTACTGAGCCCCACCCACCCCCCCACCCACCCCCCCATCCCGTGCAGGAGAATGCTTATGTTCGACTAGTTTGGCTTTGTTTTTCTCATACAAAACATTGATACCAATAGATGAAGTGGTCCAGCCCTCTGAACCACAGTCTGCTATTGTGGCACCTGGAAAGGCTGGTGGTGACTTTTGCAACGTCTTTAAGGCTCTTGGTTTACTCGGAGAAGCCTGAAGGAACGGCTCCCTCTTGTAGCAACGCTGTTGACATCTGCCCTTAGCTGTTCACTGTCAGGCCCACATGGAGCACCGACCTCCACAACACATACACACCCTGTTTCTAAGCTTGGAACTCAGCTGGGGTTTCTAGAAGTGTATAGAGTACCCCCACCTTGGACTCAAGTTGCATTTACATTTTGAATTTAAAATGATGGTTTCATCTGTTTGGAGAAGTGGCTCGCCCTACACGGAGGGCCAGGAAAGCCCGTGTCCTGGTGAAAACATCTTCTTGGAGGTGAAAAATGATGCAACTTGGTTCTCTCAGTTTCCCCTTCCAGACACCAGCTGGCCTTTGCTTCTGTGCCTTATGAGTTAGTAATGCAATAGGCTGAAGTTCAGCCACGGGGAGAGGTGGGGAAAAGCAAGCTTATAGGAGCCGTGCTGGAGGGTTTCAGCGCTTCCTCCTTCAGCCGTGTACAATAAAGTGTGTGCCCCATGACCCGTTTCAGTCTGTGAGAGTTTTGTTTCTGTCTGCACTCGGGCTGTTTTGAAGTTTGCGTTCACACTTGAGAGGACCTTAAACTTTAACTTCAGTTTTGGATTGTGGGATCCTTACCGATTCAGGGCAGAGGGGAATTAGTTGAGTAGCTGTAACCACATGTTTACAGCGCTGGTATAGAAAAAAAAAAGACTCAAAAGACTGAGTCTGATTGTGCTTTCAAGTACATTGTTTTATGCGAGTCCGTGCACTGTGGTCATCCCAGGCCTGCCTACCCACCAGTGCTTTTCAGATTTTCTTTTAGCAGCAAAACTTTCCTTCCAAGGAAATGATCCATTGTTGAAAAAGTTAACGCATCGGTTACAGGGAGTGTCGGTCACATCTATACCACTTAAATTCAGTGGGGAAAGTAAGGCTGTTAATCAGCCACAGATGGCAGCCTTTAACTCGGGCTCTCCACTCAGCTGTGCGTCAGATTTTCTTACCACTGAAATGGGGCTTGAATTCTGTTTGTAACATTACCAAAGTGCCTCATAGAATTCTGCAGATCCCTGTTTGAAAACCATGCTCCTGACCTTGGGTGGTTCCTATGTGCCGTCCTGTGAGAGTGTGTTAAACGCTGTAAAGCATCCTGGACAACTGCTCACATGGAGGAGCACACAAACATGTACACTTAAGTAGGAAGGGGAACATACTGACACGCACACTGACACGGCTACCCGTACCTTCCAGACATCAGGCCTGCTGGACAACTT
This sequence comes from Acomys russatus, assembly GCF_903995435.1. Lineage (NCBI taxonomy): Eukaryota > Metazoa > Chordata > Mammalia > Rodentia > Muridae > Acomys > Acomys russatus. Next base: position 47,963,751 of record NC_067160.1, read on the forward strand.
TACCCCTATACTCTACAAATACCCAGCTACCTAAGACAGCTTTGTGCCAACTGAAGATTGCACCAAGGAAACTGTAATTTATCCAGTGCCAAGGGCTGTGCACAGCAGGCTGCCATCTTTCATTTACTTTCCTGGTCCTGCCTGATGTGTGCACCAGCTTATGGGAGGATCCCTGCTCGGTTAGGCTTATCTGTCTCTCAGAGTGCTGCCCACGACAGCAGGTATCCAGTGGGCCCAGGCTCAGGTGCCTAGAGAGGACACTAAAAAGATGCAGGCAGCTCTTTTGGATCTGCTCTGTTGCCAGAAAGGTTTGATGAGAGGATGTTGAAAGCCATTGTTAAAGCAGGTTTTAGAAATCAAGAGACTTGGCACGCGTAACATGGTCTAAAAGATTCCTGGTAGGGACAGCAAGCTGATTCCGTGAGTAAAGGCACCTGCCTGCAGGCCTGATGACCTGAGTTCAATTCCCAGAACACACATGGTGGAAAGAACCAACAGGTTGTCTCCCATCTCCCCAGACCTGCCATGACACGCACATGCACCCACACATACAAAATATAATCCTCTTTAAAGATTCTGGGGAAAGAGACTAGAGCAATGACTCCAAGGTTAAGAGAACTTGTTCCTTGCCAGATGACCCCAGGCTCTGTTCCAGCACCCCCATAGTTACAGGGAGCTCACCAGAGACGACCACTCAGATGCAGTTTATAGCCAACTGAAAGTCTTTATCCCTCTGGAATACCAGTTTGGGGCAGGTATTTGGGAACCCAGGGGTAGCCCTGAGTGGCCAGAGCATGGGCAGCCTGTGTTAATCCCACCAGTGGAGAATAAGGCCACGACATCTGAAGCAAGGTTTAATGTAATACCGGCCAGATGGATGGACTCTCACCAGGTCCATACCCAGGTTTCCAGGAAGATGGCCAGGAGTCACATTTGTGCAGAGGTTTAAAAAGGCCAACCCACAACTCACCACATATCCCATCAGGTCCAATCGAGGCAAACATATGTCCTGACACACTTCCTGCCCACACAGCTCCCTCCCACATATGATCAAACACTTCCTGTGCAGAATGGTCCAACTGACACAGGACCAATGGGAATTTACTCCTAACTGGGTCTTCACTGCAAACAGAACTCTTAACCTATAAGGTGTATTTTTCCTGTTCGGGACTCCCATTAATTTGCAAGAGGTGTTGTTCCTGTTCCTGTTTTTTGTCTCACACTTGATTGGCAGCTGCAAGGGGTATGCTTCAAGTAAGCAAGCAAGCAATTTGACAAAAGCTGTGACAGTTAGCTGGAGGCATTTCTGCACCAGCAGGCAGCTTAACAGGCACTAAGAGAAGTTAACTGGGATGTCCTGACCTTGGGTTCCTAGGATACAATTAGGTAGTTGGTTCCCCATGGGCTTCTCCATCAAGGAGATCAAATTCTAGTTAAAACCTCAGCAAGAATACAAGATGGAGGAACCTCTGCACTGTCTTATCTGTCACAAAAACCAGCTCACAAGCAGCTGCAACTCAGTCCTCAGGATCCAACACTGGCTTCCTCAGGCACCAGGCACACATGTATATGCAGGCAAATGCTCATAAAAATAGAAGTAAATCCTTAAGATTTTGCTGAGAAAGGGAGAAACGGGCTGGAAATTGAGCCCTCTGAGAATGGCTATACACCACAAAGCTGTAGGAAGCCTACTGTTCAGTTTTTAATTTTTTAAAACTTTTTTATTTTTTAGCATTGCTCCCCCCATCCCCTCAAGGCAACAGAATCATCATCCACTGCGTCCATTTGCCTCATCCTTTCTCAAAACCTCTGCCCTCTTCCCAGGGATCCCTCTGAGAATGTTCACTCAGGAGAGGAGAAATTCACCCAGCAACCAGATGGACCTCACTGACCTATGACCTCTCTGGGAACTGAGTAAGGTTTTCTATGGACTTGGAAGCAGCTCACCCTCCCTCTCCCAGGAGAACATCGACAAACAATGCATCTGTCTTTCCCTGACTTGCCCATGCAGAACTGAGAGCCAAAAGCCTGCAGACATTTCACTACCACGCTGACACTCAAAGCCAAGGCAGCCAGTGGGAAACTTAGACCTTACAGCCTGAGCCAGACACCACAGAGAGCTGAGGCAATTTGCTTTGGGCTGGCTCTTCATCATATACAGCCCAACACAACCTATCCAACCCAGCCCAGGGCGTGCTTGCTACCTCAAAGCACTAGACTCTGTATGTGTAATTTCCTACCACTTAGCAGGAGTCCTACACTGGGCTAAGGCAGAACCATGGATTTCCAGGAAGTAAGCTGGCTTTGTCCAGAGTGGCCTCCTACCTCCCTGTGGGGAAATCCCTGTTGGGGGTGTGGCACTGTCCCTGGGGAGGTGTGTCTACTCACTCAGACAGTGATCCAACTGCAGAATGGAGACAGGATATCAATGAAGTCCAACTTGGTGGACCAAACGGGTTTATTGGAGTCACTTACAGGAGCAGCAATGACTCACAGACAGCTGCATCCCCAAAGGCCACCCCAGCAAGGGGAACAGCTTGTAGAAACTGGGGACCTGGAGCTGACAGAGCTGTCCCTTCTGGGCACCTCAGTCCAGCACCTCTGAGATTCTTTGAGACAGTCTGGCTTCTCTGAGGTTGTCTCTCAACAGTCTGTAACAGCTTATATAAATCTGGGAAGAGAGAGCCCTGGCAATTCTGGTCCATTTCAAGGACTTCCTGAAGCTTCTGTGTTGTCTGCTTCATGGATTCCCCTCCAAGATCAAGTGTTTTATCTGTGGGAGGAAATTGCTCACAGGCCCTAGAAGCAGTCTCCAGCTCTGCTGTGCATTCTCAGCCTGGGACACTTGGCCGGTTCAATCACGGTGACTACCGAGAGCCGCCCTTCAGAGGTAGAATCGAGTCCAAGCCCCTTGGCAGAGCGTTCAAGGCTCCTGCTTACGGTTCAGCTTTGAAGCCTGGCACACACAAGCTGCTCTGGCCGGCCGTCTGCCCCCAGGTGCATTACTGTAGCCACAGCACCCCACCTTTATTTCTGCTACAGCCCTGTTCATGATGATCTGCCTCCACCCATAACCCATCTCCTCTTCCACTTGGAAAATTCCTCCTCTGTTGCCCTCAGCACTTTGGCAATGACTCAGAATCTCTGGAGAAAAGGCCCCAAGGGAACTATGTTTCTAAAGAGCTCCCTGGACAGTTTTAGGGCTCAGCCAGAGTTGGATACAACAGCGTAAACACACACAACTCTCTCTTCCTACCATACCTCGCCCTGGGCTCTGATCTACAGTCACGAACAGATGGTCCATGCCATAACGTGGAATGGCATGGACCAAGAGGAGGAAAGCTGGCAAGAAGAAACCGGAAGGAAGGAGGGGAGGGAACAGGCCCTGGCCTTCAGTTTCTTGCCCTGGTCTGGCACCTCCCTGGAGGACAGCTTTTGAGGCAGTTCGTGGGAGTGCCCATGAGGGAGTTTTGACGCTCTCAACACCAACAGAGATCCAGGCCTAGAGGGACACCAAGGAGTCCTTGGACACCAAGGAGTCCCTCTCCTGTGTTCGAAAGGCTGGAGCGTATTCAGGGCCTCCCAGGCTGTGGCAGTTGCCAGTGCAGAGATGTCATCAAAGAGTCTTTTGAGTAACAGAATGAACAGAAGGAACCAGCTGTAAAAACAGGCCCGGGTGGACATCACAGTATGTGGCCCTGTGACAATACATCTTGCCCCCTTCCTACGCCAGGGAATGTAGCTGGTTTTCACCTCTATCCCCAGCACTGCTCTAAGGCCAAACCTCCTAATGACAGTGCACCGAACAGGGGAGGCAAGACTCATGTGCTCACAGGAGATATACAACTCATTTGTCAGAACATTCTAGAATATGTACTTGTGCCCTGCACTCACAAAAGCACCGTGCACAGTAGTCAAAAGGTGGAAATAATCCAACCACCCAGGGTGGCGGATAAATAAGACGTATAGATGCAGTGGGATAGTATTCGCCCAGCAGTGTAGAAAAACATACTCCTGAGTAAAACAAGCCAGACACACAGTAAATATTGTATGACTCCTCTTAGGTGAGGTACGTAGGATAGGCAAATTTATCGAGAGCAAAAGAAAAATAGAGAATTCCTAGGGTGGTGGAAAGAGAGACTTAGAAGCCAGGGCCAGTGGTGCACATCTTTAATCCCAGCACTCAGGAGACAGAGACAGGTCGATCTCTGTGAGTTCGAAGCCAGCCTAGTCTATACAGGGAGTTTCAGGACAGCTAGGGCTACATAGTGAAACCCTTTCTTGAAAAACAAAACAACATTAATAATAATAATAATAATAATAATAATAATAATAATAATAATAATAATACACTCAGTTGAGAGCTATAAAAATGTTTAGATTGTGCTGGAGAGATGGCTCAACTACTAAGGGAACTTGTTGTTCTTCAAGAGGACCCAGGTTAGATTCCCAGCACCCACATGGCACCTCACAACAGTCTGCAACTCCAGCAGATACGATGCCTTTTCCTTGCCTGCACAGATGCACGTGGCGCATATGCAAAACACGCAGGCAAAACACTCAGACACGTTTGGGTACAGGTAGCGGTAACACCTTGTATCATGTTATATATCTGTTTAATATCACAGAGTTGTATGCCTAAGAGTGATTCAAGTTAAATACTCTATCATACACAGCTTGCTATATGAAAAACAACAAAGAATTGGGCACGGTGGCACATACCCGGAATCTCAGCTTTGGGGGAGGATAAGATTTGCAATGCAATTCAAATCAAATCTGGACAACTTAGCGAGTATCTCAAAACAAAACAGAAGAGGGTTCAGGAAGGGGAGACAGGGCTGCTTAGGGTGCTGTGAGGGTAAAGGCACCTGCGACTCAAGCTTGGCAACCCGAGTTTGATCCCTAGAACCCAGAGTGGCAGCAGAGAAGACGGGACGCCTCAAAATTGTCCCCTCACCTACACACACACACACACAGAGAGAGAGAGAGAGAGAGAGAGAGAGAGAGAGAGAGAGAGAGAGAGAGAGAGACAGAGACAGAGACAGAGACAGAGAGAGACAGAGTGACAGAAAGAGAGATACACACACATACAGAGATACAGAGATACACACACACACAAAACAGAGAGAGAGACAGACAGACACAGAGATATACAGAGAGAGAGAGAGAGAGAGAGAGAGAGAGAGAGAGAGAGAGAGAAATGCACACACACACACACACACACACACACACACACGGGGGAGGTCATACACAGAGATACATACACACATCACACACTCATACACACACAGGGTAGGGGCTGTAGTTAGGAGTATAGCTTGGTGATAGAGCACTTGTCTAACTTGCAGAATCTGGGGTTCAGCCTGAAAAAAAGAAGCAAAACAAGACACTACCATCAAAGTAAAATGAAACAAAGTGTTTCTGTAGAGGAATGTTAATTCTGAACATGGCTGCTCTGGCAAGAGATCACATCCAAAGATCTTCTAGGTCTGTGTGATCTGGCTGGAATACAAACACGTCTTTAATCCAGGAGACAGAGGCAAACAGATCTGAGTTCAAGCCCAGCCTGGTACAGAGCAAGTATCAGGTAAAGAAAAATAGCCGGATATGGTGGCTCACGCCTTTAATCCCAGCACTCAGGAGGCAGAGGCAGGAAGATGTCTACAAAGTGAGTCCAGGACAGCCCAGGCTACACAGAGAAACCCTGTCTCAAAAAAACCAAAAAAAAAAAAAAAAAAAAAAAAAAAAAAAAAAAAAAAAAGAAAGAAAGAAAGAAAAGAAAAGAAAGAAAAAGAAAAACTTAGGTCCAGGTGTGACGATACATGCTTTAATCCCAAACAAAGGTAAAGTTAGTTTGTAGAAGGAAGCACTCATGTTTGAAAGTGAAATCTAAACCAAGTGTGGTGGCACACACTTTTAATCCCAGCACTCAGGAGACAGGTGGATTGCCATGAGTTCGAGGCCAGCCTGGTCTACAAAGGCAGCCCAGGACAGCCAAGGCAGAAAGAAAGAAAGAAAGAAAGAAAGAAAGAAAGAAAGAAAGAAAGAAAGAAAGAAAGAAAGAAAGAAAGAAGAAAGAAAAGGAAGTCTAACTGAGTGGCAGAAAAAGTGACGAATCAGACATTTGACAAGATAGGCCCAACTCTCACAAGAAGAGCGAGGAAACAGAAGTTACTTAAGAGATAATTTTGCAGAGAGAGGAGGCAGGTTTTACCAGGGCAGTAACAGAGAGATGGGCTGCAGAGACAGAACTCAGGTGAAGACGGAACTGGCCAGAAAATGAGAAGACGCCAGAAGGTTAGAGCAGATGGCTGAGTTAGTTTGAGGCCAAGCAGAGCAATTCTGGGCCAAGAGAGAAGCCAGGTTAAGCAAATCAGCTGGGAGAAGAGTTTGAGCCAGAACAGCTGAGTTGAACCAGCCCAGAGCTCAGAAAGAACAAGTAAGGGTGAGCTTATTAAGCAGTAAGTCTCAGAGGCTGAAAACACTCTAGGCCTAGGATAGATTATAGGGAAGCTAGAAGCTTCCAGGACTAGGCCTAGGTTAGCAGGAGGAGGCAGTTAGCCTCCCACTCCCAGACAATAATTGAGCCAGGAGAGTAACAGTTCCTTTTACAGGTTTCAGCTTTGGCCTAGGCCTAGCTAGGAGCTTCGCAAACTTGACTGGACTGGACAGCGAGCAGGACACTTCCGCTCCACCTCCTTTCCCCTCTGGCCTCTTGTAGGTCAGCCCTGCCTCTTGGTTTGATGGTTTCTCATGCTGGCTAGCTTTTGTCCTCTAGACAAAAGCCAGGCCTTCTGGTGGGGGGAAAGGAACCTCAACTGAGCAACTGCCTTTAATAGGTGACCTGTAAGCAAGTCAGTGGGGGCATTTTCTCCATTAAGCCCACTAGGGAGGGTGCCCACCCCGGGCAGGTTGGGGAGCAAGCCAACAAGTAGCACTCTTCCGTGTCCTCTTCTTCAGTTCCTGCCTTTAGGTTCCTGTCTTGAGTTCCTGACCCAACGTCCTTTCATGAAAGGCCCTAAGATGAAATAAGCCATTTCCTCCCCCAAGTTGCTTTTGCTTGGTGTTTTTATCACAGTAACAGAGCGCAAACGAGGGCAGTCCTCCGTACGAGCTACGCGCAGCTTTCCTCAATGTGCTGTCGGCTTCACAAGAACCAAGATGCTCACATAGGGTGGGTGGAGTTCATCTGCTCTTTCATTGGCCCATCTGCCTGGGCACAGAATCACCAGGGCCATGAGCCATGCAGTGAGAAAAGCAGGGACACAACTGAGAAGGCACACTTCAGAAAGCTTTTATTGAATTTAATTTCCAAAGCATAGATACTTGAAGAAATTTTGTAAAGACCCTGAATTTTCCCAGGGCTATTTTTGGCTATTGTAAAAAACAAAACAAAACAAAACCCCCCCAAAACCCAAACCAAAAACCATGCATGCACACACCATAGTTTTCCTGTTTGCCATGTCTATCTTTGGAAGATCGACAATTCTCGAAGGCACTGACTGGTGACTTTGGTGGCTCTGGTCCTTACTCAGGCAGCTAGCTCAGCCAAGGCCCTGTCCAAGGGATCCACAGACCAGTAGTTGTCATCCCAGCCGAGGAACCAGCCCACGAAGGACGGAGGCTCAAAGCCTTGCCTCACAACAGTGATGGGGGTTCGCCTGTCCCGATTAGCTGGGTCCGTCTCGATGTACCGCTTAGCTGCAGACACGCAAGGAGGAGGAGACCAGGCCTTAGTGCCCTCTCCTCCGGGAGAGAGTAGGGGTTCCCAGAAAATATGCTGTTAGCCCTACTGACCACCACTACCATGGCGAACAGGCCAAGACCCACACAGATTCCCCACAACACAGGAAGAACAGAAACTTCTGCTTAAACTCCTGCTTCATGAAGTTCTCAGGCCTTCCCTGGGGATATCACTTCCCCCTGGCGATGAAACGATATTAAACGAAGAAACTGCTCATAAATTCCCAGCCTCTGGGTTAGTTCCCAAGATTCTGCTTTCCTACCTGGGGACCCTAATGAGGGGATCCCTTGGGCATGCTGGGAATCGGACATGGACTCACCTCTGTTCCTTCCTCTCCTCCCCTAGCCCCACCCCCCGCAAGCCCTCGGGCATTCTGAAGGGACACATTTGTCTCTTCACACCCGCCAGAGCTTAGGCTGTCCCTCAAAGCCTTGTCCCTCAGCTTGGGGCAGTGAGAACCCTAAGAGGTGGTATCATCTGCTCCGTGAGGCAAGCCTCGGAGGCGATGGTGACACCCACCCTCTCCCCTCCCTTCTAAGTCCCGCGGCTTTACTTCGTACACACTTCACACCTCGATGCCCCCACCACAGGCTCAAAACCACCAGAGTCAATCCACCTGGGCTGATGAAAGTTCCAAAATAGCCCTCTTCTATCTTTATGAACTGATTGCCTTGGGTAGTCATCAAAAAGCTATTGGGACATCACCCCAAGCAGGGCTCTAGAAGGTCAGCCTATGAGCGAAAGCCCACAGCTCCACAGATGCTAACTACTAAAACAGCATCAGAAGCTGCTCCCACCCACCCACAGCCAGAGACCTAACCCCCACCCCCACCCTAGAGCCTCGGGTCCTCACCAGAGGTCAAGGCTTCCGTCTTTTCCTCTTCCTGTGAGTCTTTTCCAACCCAGACAAAGACCTGGAGGTGAGATATGAAATGAAAAGCACATGAGAGGTGCTGGTGACAGTCGCTGACGGATAAAGAACAAGGATGGAAGTGGGTCCTGAGTGACAGAAAAAGACAAAACTCCCCACAACCTTTTAGACAGCTCCTGGATGAGCATAGGGACAGAGGCCTGGAGAGTAGTGACCCACATACGTGTTTGCCGTTAACGTGTGTTGGTTGGCCTGTAATAATATTGTCTTCTAACTTAGTTATCAACAATGGCGTTAAGAGGCTGGGTTGCCAGCTTCTCCTGAGCCAGGAGGATCTGGAAGCCGGGCCATCACCTTCATCCCTTGGCTGATGCTCCAAGGTGTGCCTCTTTGGTAGGCTTTTCCAGTTTGCCTCAGGCCACACATCCTCAACCCTGAGGGCTCACTCATAATCATTGCAGTGCAGGGTCAAAGTGTGGAGGCATTCAACTCAATCCCTTATCCAACAAATGCACGCAGAAAGGCTAGTGACCCGGGTTTCTAGGGTGCTCTGCAGTTTTTGAAGGGCCATGCACCTACCAGGCAGGTCCCACCACTTCCATTTTATACCTGTGGAAAGGAGGCTCAGAGAGGGCATGTGGCTTGTAGCCATTCCTGGGAACACCTGGCGTTGCTTCTTTTATGCTCTCCTGATGGCTCATCTTGGAACTACGAATCCAACTTCTCCCTCTACCCTGGCCTCCTCCTTCACTCACCTGGTCCCAGGTGTCCAGGAGCATGACGTCATCAGTAGCCAGATCTTCCTGCATAAGCTCGCCAGGAACCTCTTCGATCTGGGAAGGGTCAAAGGGGGTCAGTGAAGAAGCATCAGGCCCCATTGGTTCCCAGGAGGCGTCTGAAGAGCTGGTCCTGCCTTGGGTGCTTACCCTCCACCTTCACCCCCCCCCCCCCACCCCCTGCACTGGGTCATCAGACTGTCCTTTTGGGCTCTGAGGTTCAGTGACCTCTAAACCCTTCGCTGGATACAAGCAGAGGTGTCACCTCCAGACTCACCACAAAACGTCCGATCCTGTTGGAGCAGGCAAAGAGGCGAGGAGGATGGGCATCCATTTTCTTCTCCTTCAGCCTTGGGGATGTGCGGTAGGCAGTCTTCCCGCCCAGGGCCTCCCAGAAGCCATCTGTGAGGGGAGATCACATCAATTCCCAAGGGAAACCGGGCCCCCTCAGAGCACATCTCACCAGACCCAGATCGAACTGTGCCCAAATCCAGCTGGCTGCTCTCCACTTTAAGATCCCAGAGGCTTGAAACGTAAGGAGGCCTGAGAGGGTCAGTTGGCAGAGACAACAGCACTACAGGATGGAGGTAATTACCTCCACTCAGCATGTGAGGTGGTAGAGGCCCAGAGACAGCACTTCACCTAAATTCATATAGCCTGGGAGGGGTGAAGCCAGGAGGCAAACTTTTCCTACATCCAATTTCCATATTCTTTCTACAATGTTTGTTCCATCTATGTGTGTTCTGTGTGTGCGTGACCATTTCTATAGAAGTCTATCACAGTTAAAGATACACCTTCCTCGCGCCCTCTCATTCCCATCAGCCACCAGTCTGGAACTGGGAGACACAGACCATCCACCCTAGCAGAAGTGTCTGCGGGACAGAGAGGCTCCATGCAGATCGAGGCTGTCCCTTCGCTGCTTCTGAGAGATACCAAGAACCGGGGGGGGGGGGGGGGGGGTGGGGTTGGGGGGTGGTTCTGAGTATCAGCAAAAAGAGGGCTGAGGGCTGAAGCTGTGGGCCTTCCTCTCCGTACATCTAAAGGTGAGGCGCTCCTCTGACACCATCACTGGTCTCTCTCTCACAAGACTTCTGGGGAAATGGTCACCATCCCCCGAGGCCTCTTGGACCACCCACTCCAAGTTCTCCTTTCCTCAGGAGACAGGAGGTTATCCTGTTACTGGCCTTCACCCTCATTCTAGCAACACACAAGAGGCTGAAGACACAGGAAAAGGGGTGTGGAGATGGAGCCCTGACAGTGGGAAGTGGTGGGCCACCCGCCCCCCACCCACCCACCCTCCCCTCCCTGCTCTCACCTGGCTCACTGCCTTCCTCCACCTGCACAGGCTGGGCTTGCAGCACCCTCAGCAGCTCCTGGGCCCCAGTCTTCTCCGCCTCACTGGCTCCTACACCCACCCACAGGTAGGCGGCTGAGGGGGTTTTTAGCACAAAGGCGTCGTTGGAGTTCAGAACACCGGCCTTAGGCATCACCTGGAGGCGGGGTGGGACAGGCAGCACTCAACCAATCAGGAACCAGAAAAAAAAATCAATCCAGTTCTCCTCCTTACAGCAGGAAGGCCCTGCATCCATTTGGGACAAACTTCTGAGAGCAGACTTTAGACAGTGACAGGACTGGCTAGCTCCCGAGCTTCTTGGACGCACTATGATGAGTGAGGATGGTCTGGAGTTTGGAGTTGCAGTAACAAAAGTTGGATGTTCAAAAAAAGGCACTAATAGAGTAATTCTCCACAGTGCCCAGACCATGGCAGCCTACTAGAGTAGAATCAGAAACAGTGTCCAGGCTGCCCAGGATGAGTCCTAGAGGAAGTAGCAAGCTGCCTATGATGGAAAGTGTGTGAGGAATCTTGCATGGGCAAAGGGCTGCCAGAGCAGGAAGCTCTGAAAACCCTGCTCCCTTCTCCCATCCAGGCCCACCCAACCCTGGGCCTCTGGAGGTCTACTCATTGGGCCTAGAAGACTTCAGGAGAGCAGTCATGCCCATGTTCTGGGACTCGGCATTACCTCAACAGCCCTGGTGGCGCCAGAGCTGCTGGCGCGGACTTGGAAGAGACGGGTGCTGGCAGGGGTTGTCTGCCCACCGTCTCGGGAGGTGCCACCCTTGTAGATGATCATGGGCTTCCCGCCAAACAAGCTCATGAGGTGTGCAGGCTCCTTGCCTTGGACCACTCGGCTCTGGCAGTCAAAGAAAAGAAAGTCAGCTTTTTCCTTTCCTTTCCTTTCCTTTCCTTTCCTTTCCTTTTTCTTTCTTTCTTTCTTTCTTTCTTTCTTTCTTTCTTTCTTTCTTTCTTTCTTTCTTTCTGTCTTAGGGGGTGGGTGGGCATGCCCTCCAGTAAGGCCACCATACTGTGTCTAACTATAGCAACCATAGCAGGGAGCACCATGCAGGGAGCACCGTGACTCCGCAGCACCAGGGTACCGAATAAGGAAAGTTTGAAATGATGTCACTGCCAAGGTCCTCTGGGTGCTGTTTTCCCACCCTTTGCCTCTGTGAAGACTTGGCCTGCAGCCTCTGAGTCTGGTCCAAGAACCAGGGAAGCCCAAGTTTGCAAGTGTGACCTTAAAAGGAAGGACAGACGGCTTGAGTACGGGCTTGAATGCTGATGTCAGTCCCAGACACGTGAGAGGGTGGGTGGGTGCACCGTGGCACCATGGCACCCCACCCAGCCCCAGATCCCAACTCTCCCCTGTTCCTAGCCTGTCGTCTTACTTAGATCTAAACACAGCACACGGATTTCCTTGTCTTAAACGTGCCCTGTAGGGACCAACTGTGTCATCATCCCCTGCTGGACAGCCAAGGGAGGGTATGGAAACACTGTCCAGCAAGGACAGGGTCTCTATATATGCATGCAGACATTAAGTCCAGTGCATAGAAGCCCTGGATACATATTTATTGCATGGGTAGGTAAGTAGATAGATAGATGGATGGGTAGATGGATAGATTATGGGTGGATGATGGATGGGTAGGTAGGTGGGTGAAAGTGCATGGACAGATGGACAGATGGACAGATGGACAGGTGTATGGATGGATGGGTGGGTGGATGGTTCGGTGGGTAGATGAATGGATGTACAGATGTATGGATGGGTTGGTGGGTGGGTGGGTAGATGGGCAGATGCATAGATGAGTGGATGGATAACCAGGCAGCTAAGTGAGCAGACAAGTGAGACCCTGGCTGAAGCTTTAAGAAGCTCACCTGTACAGGAGTTCCCCCCAGTTCCTCATCCAGTTGAGCAGTTAGGATGGCAGACGCAGCAATCTCATCCTGGGTAGACTGGGCACCCTGCCTAAAAGAGGAGAGAGACTCTGCTCTAGTTTCCACAGCGCTCCAGGATTCTTCCATGCCGGGAGTTCTATAACCCGTGAACCTGCTTGTTGCCGGAATGGATCTGGGCTGGAGAGGTCTGTGAGCCATGAGGAGAACCAGAGACAACAGCCTCGCCAACCTGCCCACCCCTAGCACAGCACATCGTCTGCCTTCTTAGGTCCTGGCACAATGGGCGATTTCCTTGTCCTAAATGTGCACGTGGGGAGCTCCCTGGGTCCCCTGAAGGACATGCAAGAGAGGTCACCAAGACCTAAATGCAAAGTGTACAAAAACAGTCAAGGCATCTCCCTGTATACAAAGGCGGGTCAGAAACAGCAGGTATGACCCGTGCCGTCTGTGGAGAAAGACACCAGCCCATTAGCCTCACGGGGAAATCTGCAAAGGACTGCCTGGCCGCTCACCGAAAGACTTGGGGTCCCTGTGCCTCAGCTTCTTGCCAAGGCCTTGCACCTGTACCTGGCATACACCATATATCAAAAAGCCTTCTAGGAACTTTGTATCATACGTTGACCTTAGTGGGACAGTCCTGTAGTCTCAGATACTTGGGGAGTTGAGGCAGAAGGATTGCAAACTCAAGGCCAGCATGGGCAAATTAGCGAGACTCTGCCTCAAAACAAAAGGTAAAAAGGTACTGAGCCTGTTTCTAGATCAGTGGGAGTGGCTTGCCTAGGATGTACCCGGCTCTGGGTTCAAACTCTAGCATCCCTATATCCCTCCAATAATGATGTGTTTAAAAATGCAGACAGGAGGTGGTGGCACATGCCTTTAATCCCAGCACTTTGGAGACAGAGGCAGGTAGATCTCTGTGAGTTCAAAGTCAGCCTGGTCTACAGAGTGAGTTCCAGGACAGCCAAGGCTACACAGAGAAGCCTTGTCTCAAAAAACAAACAAACAAACAAAAAGCAAGTACTTTAAAACGGAGCATGATTCCTGAGTGTCTTCCAGAGTTTATGGTCATAGAAGAAACGGGCAGGCTGTGTAGCAGATCCCAGAAGACCGAGGGGACACAGGAAGAAATGTCTTGTGGAGTCCTAAGCCCTAGAGACTGTCCTGTGGGGTCTTGGGTTAAAGCCTGGGCCAGGAAAGACACAGGAATGAAGACTTGGTGACACTGGATTAGATGCAGACAAGTGCACGGCCCTGCATCAGCTGGTCCACAGCTGCTTAGCCTGTGGCATGAAGGATGTGAGAACTGGCCAGATAACTGGTTGGGTTTTTTGGTTTTTGTTGTTATTGTTTGAAACTTTTCAGTGGGCCCAAGATTACTTCAAAATGAAAACGTTAACGAAGAAGAAATTCAACAACTATTATTCAGACAAAAGTCTGAAACTGTCTAGTAACAGGAACACCATTTCCTTACTGTTTGTTTTTCAGTGCCAGGGGAGCGACCCAGAGCCGCCAGCATCCACTTGCCTGCTCGGCCACTGAACCACACTGTTGACCCCAAACACGAATTCAAAGTCTAGTAAGACTCCACTGTATAAACTATCAGGCTGATGAGCATCCGTGAGTTTAACAACACAGTCAGCTGAGGTAGATCTAGAGAAAGAGGGAGTCCTGCGTGCAGCTGGCAGGAATACTGGAATTTGAAAGGCCCCGAGCACTACTAGTCAGGGGAACTGGGGCCATCTATCAAAATGACGGGCCCACTGACTCTCTGAGTCTGGCAGTCCATTTCTGGGAACTCACCACAGAGACTTTCTCTAAGCCACCACCTGTTTGTTATTAATCTTGATGACGCCGAAGGAGCAGCGGACTAGCACCCACGTAGGCATGGGCGTGGGATCTTGTCAGTAAACCACGGCATAGCACCCAAAGGAATGGCACGGCTTTTGGGCACCCATGCCCACATCACATCAGGAAGCTGTCAGTTTCCAGGAAGCTAGTATCCAAAAGGGCAGCTCCCAGGCAATGCACTCACATTACATAATCCTTCCAGAGATTATGGAAAAAGCAGACATACACATTCCTAAACTGATCAAGCGGAAAGGGTGGGGCTTGGTGGGTGAGTCACCTGGGCACAGGTGCAACAAACAGTTCAGGGGTGACACGTTTGGATCCTGCTTTGGGTTTGGAACGATGCCATTCTATGCTGCGCTCTAAAACAACTGTTTAAATAATTATCATAATTGATATATAATACGTATTTATGTAGTACAGGATAATCTGTAATTATTACAATGGAAGCCTCTAGAAGGATAAACTTGTATTATGATTGCCATTACCTGCCCAGAGCTGATGGGGTGGTGGCGTTTCTGTCCCTAAGATGAGACATGTCATAGTCTGATGACAAAAAGTTCAGAGTTGTGACCCTGGGTGCGAATGGGTCCCGGGCAGGGTATGGCTGTCCAGACTCAGGCCTGTATCTCCAGATTCCCTCAGATCAACTCACTCCCTTTGTCACCATATCCAGGCACAGTCAGGGTCACACACACACTGTCCCTCATCCCCAGCAGACAGCCCAGGCCCCTCACCAGTTGTAGATGATTTGTCCCTGGCGACCGCCATGACGATAGTTGTACAAAATGATGTAGCTGTCGCCTCCATAGAACTGCCCGTATGTGGCAGGGTCCACTGGTACCTTGTTGGAACCTTCGATTCTCCAGATCTGCAGAGGTAGAGCTGAGGTCAAACACCACCACAGTGGGCTAGCTGAGGACAGTGGACAGTTCAGATCACAGGACAAGCTTTTCATGGGCACGCAGCGCTATCCAGGCCCAAGCAAAGTGAACTAAATTGCCTGGCACACAGAGCCATTGAGAGGCACGGCAGGGATATGATCCCCCGGGGGTTCCTGCTCTGTTCTCCCCACCACATCTGGTCAGCCCTGTACCTCTGGCTGAAAGGCCCCCCTCAAGATAGCGCTAGATTGAAGACTGAGTCAGGCCTGAGGCAAACCTAAACTCTGCCCCCTGAGAGGGACACATGACTTCCGACAACTATAGTAAAGTGATGGTTACTATAGTTAGGGGAAATCCTTCGAGCCTCAAATTTTAGTCAGGAAGATGGCATGACGGCCCGTACCACAAGCTGGCTCTATCAGGCTCAGCTGCTATTAATGGGATTGGTGTTATAACACCATGTCTATTTTCCTCATGGTTACAGAACCACTAGGATTTGGTGGGTCACCTCGTTTCTCAGGGCCTTGGCCAGGTGGCCTCAGAATGACCCCTGCAGGCAGAGTTCTACAGAGAGCTCCGGAGACAGGACTTTTCTGGTTATTGGGCAGCCCTGCAGTGACGCCTGGTGGTAAAGTAGAGGCACTGAGCCCTACAACACGGAGTCTTGAAGGTGATGGATCAAACTCCATTTTACAAGAGAAAAAGTGAGGCTCAGAGAGGCAGAGTAAACGGCCACAGGGGACTCAACTCTGACTACTAAATAATGCTTTCGCTGCCTCCTCTGCACACCCTGCAAGAACGAAATGTCGGCACCCAGGACAGTAACGACGACTGTTGCTAAGCCTCGTGGGGAAACAATGGATGCCGCCCTGGACCGGACTCTATGGACACACTTCCAGCGGCACCCTGTCTTCACAGGCCCAGGGGCCTCACCTTCTCTCCCCAAGCCATCACAGTGACCCCTCCCAGGGGTCCCAGCTCACGTTTCTGCCTCCTACTATTTTTATGGTGGGTTTTTTAAAGCACAGAACCAAATCTAGCTATCAAAAACAAAGGAAACCCCCAAATACCTTATGACTGCCGTACCTCATGGGTGGCATTCACGGTCCCTCCTGAGGATGCCACCAGTGTCATCCTCCTTAAGGCGAGGGTCCTGCCTGGAATGTGCCCCCTCTCCCCAGTACCCAAGCCCAGCCACCCCACTGTCCTTCCTGTGTTCCCACAAAATCCCCTGTGCTTCCCTTCACCCCTGGGAATAACAGATTTCAAGATTCTGATGTGGCTGCGGTCACCTCCCCTCCCATCCAGGCACTCCTAGAGAAGAGGATGGGGTCTGGGAGCCTGGCACACAGTAGGTACACAGGGAACGGTTGTTGTCAAAAAACCAACCAAAGAGAAAAAAAAAAAAAAAAAGACAAGAAGAATCTCATCCATCACAACTGTGGTGGAAGACTTGAAACACCATCAGGGCGGCAGAGGGTGGGTGCCTGGGAGGGAGGGAGACGGAGAGGGGAGTCATGTAGTCGAAGCCAGCCCAGGCTCAGCGACACTGTAACAGGTACTTAGAAACTGCTTTGGTTAGAAAGCACCGGCTCGTCTGGGCCGACGGGGTAACTGAAGTTGGGAGGACATAAAGCCATCTAGGCTCCATTTTGTTTGGGTCTCCCTTACACAGCTGAGTCACTTGCTCAGCCCTGCATGGAGACATGTTACTACCTTGAGGGGTGTCTTGCTGACCTATCTCACCTGCCTTCAAGGCTGAAGGCACAAGACAAGGCCCTTGGTCACCTCCAATGACGGTGCATACCCAAGAGGACAGGCCAGCACCCTGGAGTCAAACTGGCCTCTTCAGACCTCCTTGGGAACTGGATCGGAGATCATTAACCAGGACATGCTTGGCTCAAGGCTGCTTTTTGTTTTGTTTTGTTTTGGGGTTGTTGGGGTTTTTTGTTGTTGTTGGTGGTGGTTGTTTGGTTGATTTTTTGAGACAGGTTTCTCTGTGTAGCCTTGGCTATCCTGGACTCACTTTGTAGACCAGGTTGGCCTCCAACTCACAGCGATCCGCCTGCCTCTGCCTCCCGAGTGCTGGGATTAAAGGCTTGCGTGTGCCACCACGCCTGGCTCAAGGCTGCTTTTTTAATACACACCTCTACCTCCAGGCCCAACTCCACCCCTATTTAAGCCTAAAGCTCATGTCCCGGCCGTGAAGATGGACTTGGGGGCTCTTGAGGCCCTTTTTCTTATTCTCCCCAAAGTGGCTACATTGATAAACTCTGGGTCGGCCCTTCGCCATTCTAAGCCTGGCCTGTGGAATGTGGCGGAGCCAGGCCTTTGCTCTAGAACTGTGGTTCCGGTACCTGTTTCTGGCCAGTGCCGTCATCGTCCATGCCATGCTGGGCGGCCATGGCGGTGGAGGTGTGTAATGTAGCAGCATCGAAAGGCACGCGCTCCACGTTGGCAATGTGGCTGGAGAGGTAGCTCAGGCCGGGGCCGTCCGTCTGATCTGGGTCCCGCCAGTTCTTAAAGAACTGCTTGAAGAGCGGGGTCTCACCACCCTCTGGGAGGACTGAAACCTGGCAAGGGAGGAGAAGGATGTGGCCACACTGCCGAGCAGGGGTCTTAGGGAGCCCTGGGTGCCCCGTCACTCTCCGAGGAGCACGGGAGTGGGGGTGGGGGTGGGGTGGGACCTTCTCCATCCCTTACCCCCACTGAAAGTTCCTTTTCCCTGATCTCAGATCCTCACCTGGGTCTGCCTGGGATACTGCATCTTGGAGATGAAGTCGGAGGCCGTTTTGAGGGCAGCCTTCCGCTCCTCCATGTTGGCTTGCTTGCCTGCCGGAAGTCAGAGGAACAATGCAAGGTTAGCCTCTAGAGGTCCCAGGAACGGGCAGCCGGCCCACCTCCCCGCCCTCCTTAGACTTAAGACAATAGCCAGGAAGCACACCCTCTGGGGTCCTGGCCAATTACAGCAACCATGACAACCAGTGGTCGATTTACTGAACATAGACTAGGTGCCAGACTTATACACAGATTTGTCCATTTTATCCACACGACAGCCTTAACTCACAGAGGTCACAGAGGTCATGGCTGCCTTGTCCCCTCTCATATATAAGGAAACGGGGATCTCAGAGAGGCCATAGGAAGTTAGCCTGCCGCATTGGTACAGACACGCAGGCTGCACACTTTGCCCAGGAGCCTCCTTCTGAGGCAATGTGGCCCTCCCTATCCGCAGCCTCACCTCTGCTCCAGCCCTCAGAGCCTGGAAGAGTCAGGTGAGGCCCTGGCCGGTCCATGCCCACATCCCTCGGACAAACAGCCCAGGTTCAGGGGGCCTCTCAAATTCTTGCTGTCTCCACTCACTGCCTCCCTCCCTCCCTCTTCCTAGCCCATCCCAATGTCTGAGGAATCACTGGGGGTCTCTGGAGTCTCAGAAACACCTGGGTCCAAAAGGCTCACAGGAGCCAACCATCCTCAAAGACTTCCCTGGTGCCTCCTGGTACCGCCACCTTCACAAAAGGCCCCCACATCCAGCAGAGAGTTCCAAGTCTCAAGATAGCATACTGTTCAACCCTGTTCAGCATACTGGCGCCCAGAAAGTACTGAACTCATAACTCATAGAGCTCCATCGTGTGTGTGTGTGTGTGTGTGTGTGTGTGTGTGTGTGTGTGTGTGTGTTTATTACATGGTGTCAATTAACTTCTCCGAGGACTGAACTTGTCACATGTTTGACAAACATTCATTTGCGCCCAAAGAGGGACCCGGGACCCAGCAAGGCCTAACTCAACTGCAAAACAGGGCATGAGTCTGGGTTCCTGACTGACGTCATTGGCCCAGCAGCCTCCAGCACTGTTCTCCCTGGGGCTGAGATCCCAGAAGCCTCTGGTGACAGGCGGAACCTAGGTGCCTGCCTCTTACCTTTCCAGACAAAGATTTTCCCATCTCTGCCATGGTCCAGGATGAAGCAGTCCTCGGATCTCAGGGCGCCCTGGGCGAAGGGGTTCTCGTCAGCCACGAGGGAGACTGACATGCTCCCTGAACCGTTGGAGACCTGTGGGGACGGAGAAGGGGGCCTGTGAGCACCTGACACAGGCAGAGGGGCAGGGAACATCCAGGCCCGGCAAGCTCTGCAGCACAGCCGAGTCTTCTTTCGCCTTTCCATCTAGCGTGTCACATGGATGCTACACTTGAAAGAGGAAGGTGGGAGGACGGAGGGAAAGGGAGGAGGAGCTTGGGGTCGGGCCTGTAGCTTACAGTTGGTCCAGTGCTAGGCTAGCATACACAAAACAGGTGGATCTCTGAGTTTGAGACCATCCTGGTCTACATAGTGAGTCCAGGACAGCCAGGGCTGCATAGACAATCCCTGTTTCAAAAAACAAACAACAAATGAAACTTGTGGGGCCTCTGAGAAGATGGAGAGTTTACTGAAAAGCTTTTGAAATGATGAATAATGAAAAAAAATGACAAGAGCCAAACATGATGTGCCATCCTGGACTGTGCTTGGAATCAGAATAACGCCTGTAACTGGTTGGCAGCAGTTGCTTAGCGGACAAGCATGCCTACTTACGTTAAGATGCTAAGGAGAAGCCAGGTGAGAGCATATGGACTATTGCAATATTCCTGTAAATCTAAGAAATTCCAATATAAAGAGTTCATCCAACTTAATACAAGGTGTCCACTAGCCAAATCTCACACGACTGCCTCTGGGTAAGCGAAGGTTGCAGGGTCCCTGAGGAGCAAGATTTGGGAGCTGGGGGCTGCCACAGAGCAAAGCCCACTAGCCTCAGGCAGATTCCATAATGACCAGTGTCAGGAGTCATAGGACCTTGCCTGACCTGCCCCAGTGGCTGAGAGGCCCTGCTGGCTGAAAGCCACAGCTGTCTGCATACTTGAAATAATTATTCTGCCTGGCAACCACATAGATCCAGCCTGACCTTAAAAAAAAAAAAAAATTCGGTGTATCGCGACTTCTAAATAATCGCCCCACTCCACACCTGCTGTCCTTGGGCCTGGACCAAAAAATTTTGTAACTTTCCACTGCATTCCTTCCTACCCCCGCCCTCTCAAAAGCTTACTTTAAATTTAAATACCCCCTTACAATAAACGGCCCTCAATAAGCAACATTTTCCTGGGCCCATGTCTCTGTTCTCACCCGATTCTTTATTCACAGGTCGCAACCCTCCTCACCACTCCACAAATAACTGAACCCGCGGGTCAAAAACAGACCAGGAAATGGCAAGGGCTGGCATCTGCCCAGTGCTCACAAGCCAATGCCCGGAATGGCCCCCAGCGCTGAAACGTAGACCCAAATACGCACAAGGAAGATGTCATCAGAAATGTTAGCTGTGACCTTCACCCTCACCCAGCTCTGCAGTGTAGTGTTTTCCTATGACAACCTCTCATCCTCCTCGCCCCAGCACAGACTCCCAGAAATCCTACAAAATTCTGCAAGGATGACCCTCTGGCTAGGCACAGTGGTGCCCGCCTGTAAGCCCAGGACTTAAACGTCTGAGACAGGAGGTGTCAAGGCCAGCCTGGGCTGTACAGTGAGACAAGAGTCTGTCAAACAAACAAACAAACAAACAAACAATAACAAAACCCACAAACCCAAACTCAACCCAAAACCCAATCCAAAACAAAACAAAACAAAACAAAAGTTTTGTTTCTTTTTGCAGGGAATTGGTGGGGAGCTAAGAGCTCCAGGCTTCAGCTGAGCTCAGCATGCCTTCTTACTCTAAGCACACTGGGACCTGGGACATCAGTCCCCCACCCAGGGCAGCTGAGGAGGGCAGGGCCTCTGCCCACCCCGCCAAGCCTGACCCTGTTGAGTATGGGAGACAGTACCCCTGGGCCTCACCTTGTAGAGCTTGGCTAGCTTTCTATTGGCTGCATCCTCCTTGGCTGTGTCCTCGGTACCTGCAGGCAGATCTGGCTTGGGGCCCAGCACCTGGAGGAGATGTCAAGATGGGGTAGAAAGGTGCCCATGAGCACGGAAGCTTCTGAGTGAGCACCCCACGAGGCCAGGCTACATGGACAGCCATGTCCGTGTTCCATGCGGAACCTGCCTGGCCCTGACATCTTCAATCTACTCCTCCCGTGCCCGCCTCCAGGCTGAACTTTCTTCCCTCAGATGCATTTGAGCCAACTGCATCTGCCAAATACCTTCTAGCCAGACCTGGAGGACACCTCACTTAAGACTCTCCATCCACACAGCAAGAGGAACAGAAGCCGAGAGGCAGGAGTGCTCGTCCACGCAGCCTTTAGGAGGCTGTCAGAATTGGAACCTCAACTGTCAGGATTTCAGAGCTTGGGTTTGCTCTGCTCCAGCCCAGCTACTATGCCTGGTGTCTAGGGTCTTTTTCTTTCTCTCCATAAAAATCCCTTTGCAAAAGTCAGAACGTGATGCTCCCGTCAAGCAGGAGCAAAGTAGCATGGAGCAGACATTTTTTTTTCCTTCTCCTTCTCCTGGGGGGCCTTGCCTCTCTCTTGGTAGATTCTAAAAGCGTGGTAGCTGAGCTGACAATCCCATCCTACCATTAGCTAAAGGAGCCATAAATAAACAGGCATGTCCAAAGAGGACATTGACAGCTGGGTCACAATTGCTTCAGCGAGTCCTCAAGGAATGTCAGGAGAACGTTTTTCCTAGCTTGCTCCTTCGGAAGATTTGGTTCTCCTAGCTGAAGGGTGTCACATGTACTCCCAGCATGCATCACACCCTGAAATCCCAGCTCAGATCTCAGGGGAGTTAGAGTTGCAGGGAGCTATCTTCCTATTCCCTAAATGTTCAGGCTAAGTAGGAAAAAAAAAAAAAAAAAGGAAAAAAAAAAAAAAAAAGAAAAGAAAAGAAAAGAAAAGAAAAGAAAGAAAGAAAGAAAAGTCTTGAAAGGCAAGTTTTCAAAAAGGAGCCAGGAGTAGCCTGACCCCTGTCCACACTTCCCGCCCACCTCACCCGCCCCACAGACACCTGGAGCATCGCTTCTGGCTCTCCACCTTCCTCAGACACGTGCACTTGGGCACGGCCACTCCTCTCGTTGTCCCGGATGCCCTTGGACACCTGTGTGGCCTTCAGCCTTTCAAATCTGTTGCTGGTGGAGCCACACCACTGGTAGATGTTCTGTAAAAAGACAGAAAACCCAGGAAGTTAGAGCCTGTCCGGCAGGATGGCGATACGCAGACCGTGGCTGTGTACAAGGTCCCCTGGCCTGTGCTTGTCAGGTCGGGGCTGTCAGGGCGCAAACGCCCAACGAGGTGATCTCTGCGTTTGTGGATACTGACGTGCAGGACACCCAGATTGCAGGCTGCTCTGCCTTGCCTATGATTTGTTTCTCTGAAGTTCCTGTCCAAGTGTGCGGCAGTGCTCTGAGGAAAGGCCTTTGTGGTTGCTAGGTGATTCGTGGGATTAACATTTTTTTTCTGGGTTGTGTTTTTCCTACTACAGTGCAGGTCCCCTCTGTATCTCCATTGTGCTGCATATGGCCGTTTGCCTGTCACACTGGCCCTTCTGTAAAGCAGGAGGTCAGCCTCCAGACCCTGCTGCCAGATCTCGACCGCCTCAGCCTGTGAGCCTAAAACTTTTGCTTAAGAGTTATGTTATCGGAATGGAGAGATGGTTCAGAGGTTAAGAGCACTGACTATTTATCCAGAGGTCCTGAGTTCAATTCCCAGCAACCACATGGTGGCTCATAACTGTCTGTAATGAGATCTGGTGCCCTCTTCTGGCCTGCAGGTGTGGGCAGCAATTTCCCCAGGCAGGTGAGGCCCCAGCGTTCTTCCATGGTATCTGCTTCAGTCGCTTCTGAACACAGTGCTTAACACAGCAGCAGAAAGCAAACCAGAACACCTTGTGAGCCAGCAACGCCACGCTAAGTTACATCCCCGCCAGAACTGCATGTATAAAACTGCACGCCACCAAAAGGCCTGTGACAGCATGTCCAGAGCGGCCCAAACCAGAAACCACCCGAGTGCCCATGGACAACACGACAGATGAAGCAGCTGAGTCCCTGCAGAGTTGACTCTTACAAAGCAAGGAGCAAGCGAGCGACACCAAAATGCAGCAATATGGAGGGCCCTCATCGACACGAGGTTGAAAGGAAGAGGAAGGTCTCCTGCGCATAACTTCAGAAGTGTGCAAAAGTGAGTCAGTCCTGCTGAGAGTGTCCTGCTGGCTGCCCTCGGGGGCGAAGGGACTGGGAGGACAAAGCCAATGTATTCAGGGAGCTGTGATGTTTTATTTAACAAAAGACACCACCGAGGCTGAAGAGGCAGCTCCGCAGTTAAGAGCACTGGCTGCTTTTGCAGAGGACCCGGGTTCGACCCCCAGCACCTGCGCTGCAGTCACAACCACCTGCAATGCCAGTCCCAGAGAAGCCAACTCCCTCTTCTGGCTTCTGTGGACACGAGGCACACATGGTGCCTACACACACCACGGGCTCATATGCACAAAAGTTTTAGGGTGCGATGTCTGCCTACGCCGATTTGCAGGTTTGTGCTCATGTGGAGCTATGAGGCAAAAGTATGGAGGATGCATCACCCATTTACCTGTAAGTGGTCCTGGGAGTGTGTACCCTACGCATTGTCACATACCAGGTTCATGTGCAACCAACGATGCTTACGTCATACACTGTGGGTCCAAGAGTACATGCATGGCCACTCATTGCGACGTTGGTGTCCGTTTTTGCCCACTACTGCTATGTGCTTAGCAGTGAATGTATATATTTTTTAAAAGGTTTATAGCTGTGCACATCTGATATGAGGGAAATCGAATGTCAAGAACACTGTGCAGACGATGGGGACCCAAGGTCCATGCTTGAGTCCACACCTGGGACTCTAGTACCAGACACATCCACACGTGGTTGTCTGCCTGACACACTGGGCCTTCTGGCCACCATGGCCCATCCCCCGAGTGTTCATGCCCCCATTCACAAGTGTTTGCCCCTCCGCAGAGTCAGACCCGGCCGAGTTCCCCACAACAGCCCTGAAAGAGGGCGAGAAGGACTCACGTTTCCCAGGTCCAGAATGAAGCAGTCGCCGTTGTTAAAGCTGTCCCAGGACACAGGCACCTCAGTGGCGCGGACTGCACGGCGGCCTTTGACCTGTAAGAGTCTCTGTACCACCACCTCATTGGGTACCACGTGCTTGAATCCAGATGCCACACCTCCTTTCTGCCGGGTCAAGGGAACAGTGTTAGTCCAGTGAAGTGGATGCCGGAGTTGACATTAGACTGAGGTGAGGAAACTTCTGACCAGTGGATGCTCGGCTAACCCAGGACTTTCACTGTGAATGTGGCTGACACTGAGACATTCTTTTCTGAAGTTCAGGAAAAGGAATAATATTTACCAAAGACTACCTGGCTGAGAAGCATTAGACCCTCTACACACTACATCCCACCGGACCTTACACTCCGCCTAAAAGAGTCCTGGAGCCACTTTCCTAGGTCAGAGGATGGCAAACACTCCTCTCTCAAAACCAGCTTTCCCCAAGGGACACTCTGTGTCAACCTATACAAGATACTCTTCAAGGAAAGGGATCTAGGATCGAAGTGTAGGGACTGCTCGTTACTGAGTGACCCTGACTGTTGCACATTGCACAGGAACACAGCGAAGGCGCCTATGGCGAGCACTCAGACTTGCCTTCCATTTCACACAAGTAAAGTCTCTCCCTAGCTCACCACTCTTCTCCATCTCACTCCGTTCCAGCACCTGTTTCTCCATGACACTCTGGTAAGTGCTCATCCAAGTCATCTCTGTCCTTTCCGTCCTTCGAGGTACTCTGAAGATCCTTGTGGACTTCTCCAGCCCACATCATCTCTCTCCCGCTGTGTCAAGTCCACTGAGGCCTTCAGAGGCAGGGAGAGGGAAGGGGCAGCCTCCACCACGGCGCTGGACGACTTTCTATAACCTCCTCCCCTCTCTCAGCCTCAGGCCTCCCCTCCACCCACCCTACTCTGAAGGAGCCTGTTCATGGGCTGGCTTCCTTGCCACAGCTGCCACATGCCCTTGGTTCAGTAGGACGCCAAAAGGAAGCTGGCTGGGATCTCTGCAGCCCCAGGTACCCGCCAGCCCTCGCGACCTTACACTCATTTTGTCCTGTCTAAGCCAAAGCCCAGAGAAGTGAAGAGACTTCCTCAGGCATGATCAGCAAGCCTGTGGCACAGTCAAGGCTTCCAGCCTTGTTGCCTGCTGGAGGGAAGGGGGGTCTGATGCGCATTCTGTGCACCATGGGGCGGGGGGGGGGGGGGGAACAGAAGCTGGGGGGGGGGGCTTCTAGAGGTCCTCCGAACACTCTAGCCAGGACCCTATCTTCCCATCTCCTTGCAGACACTAGCCATACAAACTTGATGGAGGCGAGGAGGCAGAGGCAGAGGCAGACATTTCAAGTCAGACTCCTGCTATGCACAGGACGGATGGGTGTATTTGTCACATGCGCATACCCACTACACCACACATTTCACATGTATCTCACAGATAAGAATAGCAGAACCCAGGCGCGGAGGAACTTGCCCAAGCTCTCACAGTGCGGTGCGTGGTGGAGCCAGGATCAAACCCCAGTGTGTCTGAAGCTACAAAACCATGTTCTTCCCAGGAATCAGGTCTTCTTAGAGCCAGGAGCAAGCATTTTTCCGTTTCTGGGGGGTGGAGCGCCCTCTGGTGTCCATTCTTGGTATGAGCGTAAAGCCTACTTGGCATAGCCCAGGCCTAGGTCAAAGCACTCAGTTTTGACTTACTGGCCCTTGAGCTGTCAAGAGCACTTGAGGCAGAGCTGTAGTGCTACTGGGCACAAATGACCTCAGGATGGAGCAGGGCTACATCCATGGCTTTTTTCTTGGCTTAGAAGTCCACAGGTCAATAGCAAGCCTGGGACTTTTCCCAACATAGAAAGAATAAATCTGAGTTCAGGTGGCCATGATGCCTGAGAGCCACGCATGCTGTTGTTGCTGGAGGAGTCCAGGAGCTGAGGGAGTCACTGGGGTGAAGCAAGGGGCGGATCCTGGGCAGCATACCCCATCGCCCTGCGCTCACTCCACAGTCACGCACCGGACCCCGGGGCCACATGACTGAGCAGTAGTAAGGCTGGGCACCTGCTGTCCAAGCAGGACTCACAACGAGACTGAGGTAGGAACAGTCACCGCATTAATCCTTGACTGGTGAGCCTGAGTGTCCTGATGCACTCCAGTCACTGCTGCTGACCCAGGGAACAACTCTTGGAGAGGTACACACACACACACACACACACACACACACACACACACACACACGCATGCATACATGCATACATACATGCACATACACATATATATACACATGCACACGCATAAATGTACACACACATGCATATATACATAAATGCACATACATGCACACATACATACATACACACATACGTATACATGCATGCATACATACATAAATACACACACACACACATACACACACACTAAATAAAGCAAGTTCTCAGAAGAACCAGTGAGTGGATCTATAAGAGAAAGGATGGGAATTTTTTGAAATTTTTTCTATTTCTTTTTTCTTTTTTTTTTTTTTTTTTTAACTGAAAGAATTGATTACTGCTATCTAATCTAATTTGGGGTGGTGTAGGAAGAGATTGTCATAAAAAAAAAAAAAATCTTTGAACTAAACTCTATAGGGTGAGTTGTTTAGAGAGCCACTCTCTGAAATTAAAGCCATGAGGCGGCTAATAGGCAGGTTTATGGAAAGAACCAAAGTGCCCGACCACCATTTGGCCTCGCGCCTGCGGGGGGTGGGGTCCCAGGACCGGTCAAGTCTCAGCGCTGCTGGCTTATATCAAGCTTGACTTACTCAGCTAGTGAGATGGGGATGGGGGGGGGGGGAGGCACTAAAATCTCCATGAGCAAAACTGAAAAGTCAAAGCGTGTACATAATAAAAGAACGTCTCGATGAGGCTGGACCTGTCCAAGCTGTAGCCCGAGTCCCCGCAGAGGTCTCCTTTCCAGCTGTCCCAGGGCCCAGCGCGCCCAGGACCCTGATAGGCCCAGCTTCCCTTCCAGCAAAGGACAAAGGACTCAAACTCACCCAGCCTTGCGGGTGAAGATGAAAGGGGAGAGCCACAGGCCACCTTTCCCACCCCCACCCAGGACAGTGACTTAGGAGTGACCGGGCCACAGAACAATGAGGGCAGCTCTCCCTGGCGGCTCCGCGCCCTCTCTCTGCCCCTTCTCTCTTTGACTCCAAGACAGAAGTGGCTCCCGGAGGCTTTCATAGAAACGAGTCTTGTGTAACAGGCCTGGATCCTCCGCATCTATAATAGATGAGGGGGGGAGGCCGAGAGCCTTGGTCTGGGCCTGCCAAGTGCGGGGGCAGCCCGGGGAACCGCAGGAGGCGGTAACCAGGGCTGGTCATCAGCCTCAGATGCCCTTCAGGGGCCAGTGTCCTTCATGACTGAAGCCACAAATCAGAACATAGTAAAGAACATTCCAGACACTCTAGACAGACATGCAGGTGATGAGCCCTACAGAGTCCACACTGGACTAGCTCTGGGCTGTGTGGGACTCTTCACACTTGAGGCTGAGTCTCATTCCCATCACTCCCAGCTGCGTGGCCTTGGACTTCACACCCCTGCACTTCTTCACACCCCTAAACTTCTTCACACCCCTGCACTTCTTCACACCCCTACACTTCACACCCCTGCACTTCTTCACACCCCTGTACTTCTTCACACCCCTGTATTTCTTCACACCCCTGCACTTCTTCACACCCCTGCACTTCTTCACACCCCTGCACTTCTTCACACCCCTGCACTTCTTCACACCCCTGCACTTCTTCATACCTTTGCACTTTTCCACACCCCTGCACTTCTTCACACCCCTACACTTCACACCCCTGCACTTCTTCACACCCCTGCACTTCTTCACACCCCTGCACTTCTTCACACCCCTGCACTTCTTCACACCCCTACACTTCACACCTTTCCTCACTTACCCAATGGGGCCAGTACTAGCAACTACCTCATAGCCTGACATGAACTGAATAGAGTGCACAGCAAAGTCCATAGATGTCAAGTGATGTAAGAACAGTCTACTACCTTGTAGGTCCGTTCCACAGAACCTCGACTTTCTCATCTATGAAATGGGACTGACACCCTAACAGCACCAATGAGAACGAAATGAGACTCTACAGAAAAGCCCATAGCCTGCTCTGCGACATTCTCTGGCAAGGCAGTCTGTTCTTATGTTCATGACAACTGTCACATTTATATCTGCTCAGCTTCTCCCAAAGCAATAGGTACAACACTGAGCCCCGTGACAGCTGACCATGGGGGAATCCAACTCCTACCACTTAGTTATATGACTCTTCTGAGCCTCGGGTCTCCTCCCATGGATATCTTCAGGGATATGACAAGGTCACAGATGTTCCCAGAACCCCACCCGCAGCATGACAGCCACAGTGGATGCTGGTATGGGTCTACCTTCCTTCCCTTGCTCCTCGCGTATATATGGTCTTGCGAGGCACAACCTAACCTCAGGTGTACTATCTGGCAGAAGATGACCTTGAACTCCTGACTTTCTGTCTCCTTAATTCTAGGATCAGAAGGGTGTGCCACCAGACCCAGCTTGATCTAGAAGCTTGAAACTGACTGCTGAGGGAAAGGCCACCGGAGAGACTAGGCAGGTCTTTCCGCAGCCCAGGACTAGGCTCCCTGTTTCCTCAGGATTGCAAGGACTCCCGACAACAGCAGTAGTAGGAAGGCAGAGCTGCTCAGCAGCAGGAGCTCTGCCATGGTAACCCAGCAAATGGAGCTGGGCAGAAGCCAGGGAAGGCATCCCAGCCCCACCCAGCCTGGTCCCAGGACATGCCCTGCCTTGTTATCTAAGTCTCTTGGGCACTCCTCCACCACTCAATCCCTGCCCCTCACCTGGGAAAGAAGGAGTCACTTCTGCATGGACAAAGACAACTCTGAGGCCCAGAGAGGGGCAGTGGCAAAAGTAGCGTATGTGTCCTCCTTAGAACCAGTCATGGGAGACATATTGGCTTAGTGGAAACACTGGGAGATGGGAGACAGGCAGGTGACCTGGGTTCTAGCCTTAGCCCCGGCACCAACTCACCGTATGACCCTGGTCCAATTGCTCAACCCCTCTGTACTTTAGTTGCCCCCAGCCTCTAAAAGCTGAGACATCTAGGTTCATCTGGTTCATAATCTTGCAATCCCCTCTCTACCCTAAACGAAGAAAGCTGAGCATCAAAATAAATATGTGGCTTCTCTTGAGCCCTTCGAGGCACCAAGCCCCAATGTGGGATGTTTCCCAGCTATCTCTTCACCAAATCCTCTCCCTAGCCCTGTAAGGCAGGTATAACAGGCTCTCCAGCAACCAGAGAGGCAGGGTAGGCCCAGGGTATCAAGGGGCTGGCTAGAGGTTGCATAGCATATTGGGATACGGCTTCCTGAGTTCCTGGCCTCGCTTTGCTCTGGCTAGAAGCTTATGGAAAAGACAAACAAACAAACAAATAATGTGGTACAGACTTGCAGAAGTCCAAGTTACGGGGAAAATGAGGGGAGGGGCAGGAAGAAGGATGTGAATGAAAGAGCCTATCAAATACCTATCACAGGGCCTCTGCCAACAAAGCCCTACCAGTTATCCGGTACAGGATCAGGACTTGGCATAAGCCCCTGGGAAGCCGCGAGAAAGCCACGAGAAAGCCACGAGAAAGCCACTCATGTGTTCACCGTGATGTTGGGGGAAACTCTATCAGGTTGTAGAGAATCTTCTTTTCATCATAAGATAAGGAATCAAAAGCTCCAAAGGATGTGTGTGTGTGTATGTGTGTGTATGTGTGTGTGTGTGTGTGTGTGTCTCGTCCAAGACCACACTGGTAAGAAGGACCCAGGGTTCAAACCACAGCTGATCGACACCAG
Organism: Acomys russatus; assembly: GCF_903995435.1. Lineage (NCBI taxonomy): Eukaryota > Metazoa > Chordata > Mammalia > Rodentia > Muridae > Acomys > Acomys russatus. The sequence continues at coordinate 47,993,989 of NC_067160.1, forward strand.
AGCCTGACACTTGGCCTGTCTGTCCATCACTCCACATGAGGCTGGAAAGCGGTGAGCCCTGTCACTGTGTCCCCAAATGAGAGAAACACCAACCCACCTTGTACTTTAGTCCTGACTTGAAGTAGCCTAGGAAAGTGGACGACTCAAAGCCCTGCACCTCCCGGTGCTGCACAGCCCGGCCGTTCAGGTAGTCATCCAATTGCACGGTAAAGATGGCGGCAGCCCCGCTCTCATCCTGGCTGCATTCACTGCCTAGGGAACATCAGGGCAGAGTGAGACTGGCTTCTGGAAGGTGCTCCCGGCCCCTTGAGGAGGAGGCATTTGGAGTCAACAGCTCTACTCTGGCCTGAGTATAGAAATTGACCTAAACCCTCCCTGCTTTCCAAGAGCCTCCGTCATTCCATCTGTCTAGTGGGGTGACCCTAAAACAAACAGATCAGAGACCGTGTTAGAGAGAGTCTAGGCTTCCAGCTCAAAGAGAAAAATGAGGTGATTGGAGCACTGGGTGGGGATGGGGGTAATCTAAGGTCCCTGTGACACCTGAAATAGCTTGGTTTTCCCCTTGAGGTAGCATTGCTGTCAACATGTCCACTCTATAGAAGAAGAAAAAAAAAAAAAAAAAAAAAAAACCTGCTGAAGGGCCATCATAGTCAAGAGGCAGAGCTGCAATCTGAACTTGGCCAGGCTGCACACAGCACTCAGTTCAACCTTTCCAGGCATATCCATGCTGTTGCAGGGAGGGGGCCAGGGGGAAGGGGGGGGCCAGGGGTGAGGGACAAGGCTGAATAGGAGCTCCTCACTCACCCAGCCAATAGTGGAGGTCATACTGAAGATTTCCGTTCCTCAGCTGCACTGTCTTCAGGATGACGTAGGCGTCACCCGTGAAGAAATCTCCATAGAGGTTGGGGGGCACTGGTACCAGGTCAAACTTCTCCACACGCCAGATCTGCAGGCCAGGCTCCTTCCCTGCCTTGAGGAACTCGGGGTGCTCCACCACCATGGTGCTGGGCTGCGGAGAGACAGGGCACAGCCTGAGCAAGAGTGCGGGTCTCAGCAAGGAGCGACCCCAGGCATGAGGGAGGGCAGGTTCTAGCACCAAGAAGGACTCACTTGAGCCTCATGCTCTCCTCGTGCTAGCGGAGAATCGGCCCCTTTCTGGGAGTTGGGAAACTGTATTCTAAGCCTCGGCCCTGGCCACAGGCTAGGTGGTCTCCCTCTGCTTTCCCAGTTGGAAGAGGCAGAGCGCTTGCTCTCTCTTTTGTTGCCAATCGGGGTCGAGACAGCACAGAGAGGTGGGCTGTCTTTCAGGGACCCCCCCCAGTTAGGAAACAACATAAAAGGGTGGCCCAGGGACCCCAAGCGCACTCTCTACATCTGTGGATAGACTCTCCCAGATGGGGATCCGGGTCCCCAGGCTCTCTGCTTGCTTGCTTCTAGAACCTTCATCACTTAGAATTCATTATCCACCCTTACTCTGCAAACGGGGAGACAGGATCAAAAAGGAAGGGGCCTGACCCCAGGTCCCAGTCCTGTTTGCTTTCGCTCTTCCAAAGGGGTAGGATCACTCTGTCCCCCTCCATCTTTCATCACCCCCCAAGAAAGGATTGGCTTAGTGGGCCCAAGTGGCCTCCTGTGCTGCCTGCCTCCTCCCTCCTGCCCTCCCCAGCACCCACCCACCCCCAAAGTCCATGTTTTGGAAAAGGGGGAGGGATGGAGCCTGAAGTCTTGGGGGAGAGGGGACCTGTTAGGAGAAGGCTGCCAGACATGCTGTGGGGATGGCAACGGGCAGACAGGTTAGGTTGGCGCCTAAGGGTGGAAGTCAGCGGTCACCTCAGACCGAGGGAGGTCTGGTTGGAGCAAAAATCAGACAGAAGTCTGAACAGATTGGGGAGAAAAAACTCGGGCCGGCCGAGGAGAGTAGAGGAAACCATAACTGGAAAGCGACAGGTGGGAGGGGGTGGGAGAAGGGAGGGGGAGGGAGCAATAGTCAGGGTAAAGAGAGAGACTAAAACAACAGCCCTATCCAGAGGCGGTTTTAGGGAAAACAAAACGGGGAGGGGGCGGGACACGACAAACACCAGATGAAGAGGAATCTGACTGAGAAGAGACCAGCAAGGAAATTAGACAGAAGAAATTAGACACGATGAAGGAGATGGGATCCGAATCAGTAGTGAGGGTGGAGGAAGATCCGGCCAAGGTGAGGTTAGCCTGCAGGGGAGGGTAACAGCCTTGGCCCCGCCCCCCCCCCACCCCGGCCCCCAGGAGCCCCAAAGCAGCAAGACATACTTACAAAGCAACAAAACAGTTTTTCCATTCTACACCTGAATTACTCCCCTTTTCCTAGCGCTGTATCTGCAAGAACTTACAATAGACAATTACTCCGGGAGCCCCGGGACCCCCGGGCACTCACCCGCACTTCGGACACCCGATCTTGGGGCGCCCTCTCTCGGGCCGTGCCCCGCGACGCAGTAGCCGCATAGGATGGCGACAGTGCGCACAGCACCAGGACCAGCCCGCAGAGCAGCGAGGAGCGGTACGGAGGAGCCATGGTGACCGTAAGGACCTAGGCTTCGGCCGCAGCCACCCGGTCTCTCTGACCTTTTAAGTAGCCGGTCGCCCCATCCCGCCCTAGCTGGGGACCGCCCTTCAGGGAGGGCCTTGAGGCCCGCGGGGGAGGCGGGACTCTGTCCCGGATCTCTGAGACATTTGGGTTCCCTTCCCAGTGGGACCGACCCGACTGGGTGCGGTCGCCCCTTGGACCCTAGTTTCCAAGAGCGAGATCCGGCATATGGTCTGACATACAGCAGCTGCTAACTCAGTGAGAGCTGTTTTTCTGTGACCCGTGCAAGCCCATTCTTATCGGTACAATTAGCAGGTCCAACAAAAATCTAAACAAAGCAACAAAATTCTCCTAGCAGGAACTAACAAAGTTTGTGGCGCTTTCCACTCAAGGACTCACTGGGGGATCCTTTTTAGAGTAGGTGCTCCAGAGAGCTCATTTCACCGAGGGGAAGAGGGTGAAAAATAGCTCAGACAGGTTCACAGCCAAAGAAGTCAGCTAATATAGTACTGTCAGCCACTATCTCGGGTAGTTCTGGGTCTGGACACCCCGAACTGAACGCAGTCCAGGCTACAAGCAAGGGTGCTGGCTCCCCACCAGTAGCCCCTGGGTCTGCTTTCCTCAAAATGACATTTCTTTTGTTTTTGTTTTTCTTTTATCAGTAACATTTTTTGTATTTCTAAAGGGATTTTTGTTGGTTTGGTTTAGTTTTTTTGTTGCTGTTGTTTTGTTTTTGAGCAAACCTTAGTTTGTTGTTCAAAGTTTTTGCCTATTAACTGGTTGCACTTGTCTCTGCCGTGTGTGTGTGCGTGTGTGTGTGTGTGTGTGTGTGTGAGAGAGAGAGAGAGAGAGAGAGGGAGAGAGAGAGAGAGAGAGAGAGACGTCTCCCTCCCCCCCCCCCTTAGCTAATGACACCTCCGTGGTCTAGGCAGCCCACCCTGAGGCCTGCAGTGTGCTGCCCTGGACTCATCTTTCTAACCTGATTAAAGCCCAGTGGACATCCCTCCTGGCATTCACCATTTTAACTTCTCTAGATGACAACCAGACTGAGGCATCTTCAAAGCACAGAACACAGCAGTCCCTACAGAACTACTTGCGATGGACAAGGATATTCACTGAGGGCATTGTTTGAAGAGAATTGGAAAGGACTCAAAATGTCCTCGGGAAATAAGTAATGGAGCTGTCACACAATGGATCACAAAGCAGCTGTGAAAAAAAAAAAAATGAGTTAGAGCCAATTGTGCCTGGTGGCACATAGTAGGCCCTCAGAAGGCGTGGAGAGACCTCCAGGTGCGAGATGCAAATTGTACAATGGTGGCTATAGAGTGGCTCCTCTCTTCCTTTCTATAAGTGTATAGTTGAGGCACAAACCATTTGCAACGTTAGTAAATGCCACACTGTTAAAAGCTATATGCTCTGAAGAGAGAGATTTCACCCTGCACACTGCCAGGGCTGCCCGAGGCTGGAAGGGAAAGCTCAGATCACTGTCCTTGGCACGAGGAACCTTTCAGGGTGGTGGGCATTTTTTTTTAAATATTTATTTATTCATTATTACATATACAGTGCTCTGCCTGCATGTACACCTGCAGTCCAGACAAGCTATCAGATCACATTGTAGATGGTTGTAAGCCACCATGTGGTTGCTGGGAATTGAACTCAGGACCTCGGGAGGAGCAGTCAGTGCCCTTAACCTCTGAGCCATCTCTCCAGCCCCAGTGGGCATTTTTTAAATACTACACCATAATGATTTTCTCACACCGCTGAGAAAATCACAGAATGGTATACGTCAGTGAGTGAATTGTGCACGCTACACAAGTTACACCCTGAGACACTTGCTAAAAACTGAGCTTAAAGCACAAGATCTGAAATGTGGCACCAGCTGGGCGGTGGTGGCGCACACCTTTAATCCCAGCACTCAGGAGGCAGAGGCAAATGGATCTTTGTGAGTTCAAGGCCAGCCTGGTCTACGGAGTAAGTTCCAGGGCAGAGAAACCCTGTCTCAAAAACAAGCCCCCCACCCACCCAAAAAGAAACAAAGAAAGAAAGAAAGAAAGAAAGAAAGAAAGAAAGAAAGAATATATCCAATAGAGTTTTTATTTACTTATTTAGAGCTGTAGTTTAGAAAGAATGCTTTAAGGATATGTTTAAAAGGATACTTGGTCCTTGGCCAACTTGGGAAACAATAAGGAGCCTAAGCCAGCAGCTAGCCTGCCTAAGCAGCCCCCCCTCGGGAACAGGGAACAGTGTGCCCCCAGCTTGCCCAGTTGGTGATTAACAGAGGGCTATTAGAGTTTGACCTCGACCCCTGGGGTCAGTGACCATCAGCCCAGGGTCCCCCCCTCCTGGGTTAATAATCACAAAGGTGGTGCAGCTTTGTGGGCCATGTGGCTATGGAGTTTGGCCCATAGCGACCAAGGCCCAGCCCCTGCCTTCTGGGACCCTGAAGCCTAGAAACTCTCAGTCCAGGGCATCAGTGAATGGAGACTAGGGTGGGGCACAATGCTCTGCTTCCTGCCTGGAGCGAGCTCATGAGTTCAAAGGAACAAGGGGGTCCAAGTGAAGATGAAAAGGGTATGTCCCCCTGTTAGGGAAGGCTCTGCCTCAGACTTCCTGGGAGACTCTGGGCACCTCATTGTCCCTTTCTGCCTCTCAGTGTCCATGCAAAAGGCAAGGCCTCATACCCTGACTGACTCTAAGGCCCATTTCTAGCCCCAGATCCTGGCTGCACTATTCCCGCTCAGAACCTACTTGCTTCTGTGTTTCAAGGTCCCCATCTGCAAAATAACCTTGAATCAGATTACCTAGGTCCCCTGATGTGAGAAGGAAGGCCTGAAATCAGAACTAGCATGTCACCCCAACCAGTGACTAATTAGGCCCTGCCTGCTGTCCCATGGGACCCTAAAGCCTGGAACCTCTCACTATGGAGCACCAGGAAGTGAAGACTGTGATGGGGTAACCTTTATCTTACTCTGTGCCCTGATTGGAAGAAGATGTATGAACTCGGGAGAAATAGGTACAAGTGCAAAAGAAATGATGGCACATCATCAATGGAGACTCGGGCCCCTTGTGTGGAAGGAGGTGCTGCTGATATTCATAACCATGTCTGGGGTTCCTGGGCCCCAGTTCTGCCTGGGAGATGAAGCAGGAGCCCTGGCCTCACCTCACCTGGACAGGGAGCAGCTACCCTGCACGGGAAAGGGGTTGCTGTTGCTAAACCAGTCCAAACCCATGCCAAGAAGGTAGCCAGACATCACTACAGCAGTAGGCATCACCACGTCTCCAAGGCCGGGACAAGAGGAGGTTCCAGGAAAGCCCTCTAGCCCTCCAGATCCCTGATGCCATTACCCGGGACAAAAGCATGTCTAAGAAGATTCCCCAGGCCATGGCCACTGGGTGGAGAAAGACTGTGGTGCCTCCATTCCAAGACGCCAAGACCTGGGATGGTTGCTCTGATATGAATGGAGCTCTGCTTGGCAGCAATTTGTTTGGTGTGCATCCTGGCCACTGCCCTTCACTGGGCCTTAGTTAGGGACCCCCTTAACTTCCCATCTTGGCTACGTGTGCGACCTGCCCAGGGTCCCCTATACATCAGATAGCTCTCAGTACCTGCCACAGGATGGAGGGGCACAGCTCACATCCCTCTGTGGGCCCCTCCCTCCCCTGCGGTTGGATCCAGGGCCCTTGACCATCTCTTGACCTCTTCTCTCCGTGGTTAACTTCGAGTCAATTTCTGGATCTCTGTGTGCCTCTTAGGGTGGCTACCAGATGAGATGCCTCACCCTCACCCTCCACCCTCACCCTCACCCTCACCCTCCACCTTGCACCCTTATCCTCCACCCTCCGCCTCAATGTACAAAGGGCCCTGGCAGGCTGTGAAGACACCACCCTGTTCTGTTCCTCACCCTAGACATTGCAGCTCCTGATCGCCCAGGCAGCTAGCCATTCACTGCAAGAGCTCACTTTGTCTGTCTCTGCCCTGTCTCTGTGTCTCTGTCTCTGTCTCTCTGTCTCTGTCTCTGTCTCTCTCTCTCTCTCTCTCTCTCTCTGTGTGTGTGTGTGTGTGTGTGTGTCTGTCTGTCTGTCTGTCTCTCTCTCTCTCTCTCTCTCTCTCTCTCTCTCTCTCTCTCTCTCTCTCTGAGCTTGTTTGCTTTTGGCCCACTGCTTTTCTCTGGTCCCCCTGGGAGCACCCACCCTTCTGGCCTAGGATTTTGCCAGTAGGGACAATGGTCAGTAAACAAAGAGGGCCATTATGAAACCCAGTGAACCAAATAGGGCCAGCACAAGTCCTGGCAAGCCCCATGGATTTGAAAGCACACAGGCCTCAGCACCTGTAATCAAGGCCTCAGTTCCCTCCTTTCAAAATGGAGAGGGTGGTGCCAGACCCTTGGAACAGCAAAGAAACCCAAGGCCTGATACACAGTATCTCTCAAAGGGTTCCTGGATGACCTGTTTTCTCTCAGAGGCTAAACTTGGCATATCCTTACCTACTGGATGGTAGCAGCCTGGAGCTAGGTAGGGGGAAGACTACAGATTTCAAATGGGACTTGCGGGTCTGGAGAGATAGCTCAGAGGTTAAGAGCACTGGCTGGTCTTCCAAAGGTCCTGAGTTCAATTCCCAGCAACCACACGGTGGCTTACAACCATCTACAATGAGACTAGTGCCCTCTTCTTGTGTGCAGGCATACATGTGGGCAGAACGTTGTATTCAAAATATATAAATAAGTCTTCAAATAGGACTTGGGCTTGTTTGTAAGCAGGGACAGAGATGCCCATTCATAGAACTATGGGGGGAAAATGGGGCAAGAAACGGGACTGCCAGTAGTAATGGGCACTGGCCTCTCATCTCTGTAAATAACACCAAGTAGAAGAAGGCAGTGTCTCCAGGCCCCTGAGCAGTGTCCATAGACTAGACTTATGTCTATGGCAACCAGGCCAGAGCCAAGGCCTGGGTCTCATGGAACAGGGTTCCCTAACATGGCCAGCTGGGTCTCTGCCCTGGCCAAGTCTATCCTGGGTGTGGACAGCTATTGGGAGGATGGCCAGTGGGGTTTGGCTGGACTTATCCAAGGAACTGAAGCCACTGACCCTCTCCCAGCTCCCAGAGCCAGCCCCACCTAGTGTTGGGAGCCAAGTCAGGATGTTCAGAGGAGGCTTGGCCCTACCACTTCCTGGCCCCATTACCTGGAAGCAACAGGCTTTGGTCATATGTGAGAGCCTAGGGCCTCTTCCCCCCAGGACTCACTGTAGCAATCAGTTTCCCTACCCTGGGGCAGACACTCTAGGCCTGGGAAACTCGGGACTGTAAAGAACTGAGTCCTAGCTCTCCATCCCACTCCTGGAACTGTGTAGCAACTGCTCGAGGAGGCCAGGCACAGACACAGGTCAAGAGGACAAAGGGGCATGGTGACTTGGGGCTAGGACTAGCAGGAGATGTGAGTGGCATGGAGATCTGTGCTGTAGATGGAAGGCAGGGTCTGTGGTGCCCCAGCCAGAGCGGAAAGGAACAAGAGATGCTTCTGGAGGCAGTTGCTCCAAGGGAGGATTTGGGCATGTCTGGGAAGTGTTCCCACTAGCAGAAGTGAGGGATTAAACTTTACCCACTTAAGTAGCTGATTGGCTCTGAACAAGTCACCCTGGCCCTCAGAGCCTCCATTTCCTTGTCTGTAGGTAGGGATTGTAACACCTTCTTCCCATGAAGGTTGTAAGAATTAGTAAGGAGAGCAGGAGAGACTGTTGGGCTGTTAAGAGTACATATTCCCCTTGCAGTTTGATTTCCAACACTCATACCAGGTGGCTCACAACCACCTGTAACTCCTGCCCCAGAGGATCTGACACCCCTTTCTGGCCTGTATAGTTACCTGCACTTACATATGAGAGATTGAGAGAGAGGGGGAGAGAGAGAGAGAAGAGAGAAGAGAGAGGAGACAGAGAGAGAGAGACAGAGAGAGACAGAGACAGAGAGAGAGAGACAGAGAGAGAGAGAAGAGAGAGGAGACAGAGAGAGAGAGAGAGAGAGAGAGCACTTATAAATGAAAAAGAGTAAATCTTATGGAATTTTAAGCAGATAAAATATGTTAGGGGCTTAGCATAGCTTGGTGCAGATGAAAGCACCTGTAAGAAGAAAGCTGCTATTTTTGCTAGGTCAGTTGCTTGGGTAAGTTTCTCTCTGGGTCTCAATGTCCTTGCAGCCTTCTCTGCCAAGTATGATGGTGTGGACCTGTCAGGAGACAGAAGCAAGCTTGAGGCCAGCCTGGTTTACATAATAAGTTTCAGCTCACTCAGGGTTACCTAGCAAGACCGGATCTCAAAACAAACAACGAAGTGTGTGTGTGTGTGTGTGTGTGTGTGTGTGTGTGTGTGTGTGTGTGTGTGTGTGTGTGTGTTTAATGCTAGTGAAAAACAGTAAATATGACCGCAAATGTGAAAGATCCAAAGACAGGGTTTTTCATAAAATGAATGTTCAAAAGCACTGGCTTATAAAAGCCAGCCGGCTAGGAAAGAGACATCAGCACACACACATATTCATTGCTGTAATGCCCACAGCGACTAAAACCTGGAAGCAAGCCAGCTGTTCCTTAACAAATGGATCCACAATCAACAACCATATTCAAATAGAAAGATTAGATTCTGCTATAGGGACAAACTTCAAGGACAATATGCCAGTCACAAAACAGCACCACTGTGAATCTGCTTCCGTGAATCTCTGAGGAAAAGAGTAAGATTTGTAGGGGCGCACAGTGAAGTGACAGTTGTAAGGGGAAAGGAAATGTGTGGCTATTGTCCAGAGCGGCCAGAGCTTCAGTTTGTTGAACCAGCCTGCTTCCATCTCGGGCTTGAAAGCCATCTGATAGTAAAGACAAACTAGGCTCATTCCTGTTTATGATTAAACCTTTGTTTCTCAAGGATTGGCTTATGACCTTAACTACGAACGGTTCTTATTGTCTGGCCCAGAAAAATGGCAACCATGTCTTTGCTTCAAAGAAATTTTTTAACCATTTTGCAACCCTACCTATGTTTCAAAAGTAGTTCGGTGTTTTGTTTTGTTTGGTTTTGGTTTTGGTTTTTGTTGTTGTTGTTTGTTTGTTTTGTTTTGTTTTTCGAAACAGGGTTTCTCTGTATAACAGTCCTGGCTGTCCTGGACTCACTTTGTAGACCAGGCTGGCCTCGAACTCCCAGCGATCTGCCTGCCTCTGCCTCCTGAGAGCTGGGATTAAAGGTGTGCGCCACCATGCCCGCTTGTTATCCTGACTTTGTTTCAGATATTGTTAGGACTAACTTGTTATGCTTATCTTCTGCTCCTGTAACTCCACATATTTTGCCTCCTCCCCCCAACACTTCCTCATTTGGAAACTCCCTACCCCTGAGCTATAAAAACCTTCCTCACATCCTCACATGTCTTCCTCACATCCAGTCCTGATCTTTTGAACCTCACTTTTAGGCAGAGGCAACCTGTGCACATGAATAATAAAAATTAAAAAATTTTTTAAAAGCCTATCTTAATCAATTTGGCCACATTGATTTGGGATGGGCGGTGGTGATGGGGGTGTAAGACACAATGTACTTAACGCCACGGAACCGAGTGTTTAATGTTTACGGTGCTGTTTCGTGTTATGTCTACTTTGCTACAATAAAAACCATCTGTGTGTTTTGAGGATCCAGTCAAGAGGACTCATGGGATATGAGTGACCAGCCCCTTCTCCAGGACTGTCCAGGCCTTGGAAGTCAGATACAGGAAGAGAAAAGGGTGAGCATCTGGCCAAGTTGATTGGGAGACCAAGTTCATTCTTCAACAGGATCCAACAGGTCTCAGCAGGCGCTCGATGGGACTGTGGGGGCCACTGCTCCAGACCCTTCTGTGGCCCCAGTGCAGGCAGATAGGACCCCCACCCCAAGCTTGTCTTTTAAGATCTGGCACCCACATGCCTAAGTACTGAACACCAGTACATCTTCTGCCGTCTAACCCCCACTTCTATATATGGCCTCAGCTCCCTGCCCCCAGAAACCCTGGGAAGCAGCTTTTAATTCTGCCTACATGTGACCTTAGACCTCCCACTCTCGTTCAGAAGAGACAGGGTAAAATGGTGAGTTTCAGGTACTGAAAGGGCCCAAGAAATTCCTCTCAGAACCCACAGCCTCTCCTTCTGCACTCCCCTCAGCAGCTGTTAGCAATCAACAGCAGCTTAGCTCTCTCCCCACAGGCCTGGAAGGCAGTCTCCAGGAGCCAGCAAAGCCGCCAGGGAGCCAATGGGAAGAGAGGAAAGTTACTAGTGCTGGCCCCAGCTAGTGCTGACAGGGCTGGCTTGGAAAGAGGGGAGTTGGGGACCTGGCAGGCTCTTCCTGAACCACGGGCTTGGTCCCATGCTTTGACCCCTGTCTGAGCTAAAAGGATAGTGGGCATACTTGGGCCCCGGTACTCCCCTGGAAAGTACCTAGTCTTTGGCATCCAGAAACAGGCAGGCCTTTGTACTGCCTGCTTGCTGGGCCCCAGATCCTACTGCGACAGAGCCCACTGGGGCCTAGGAATGCATAAGTGCTCCAGCTCAAGCACTAAGCTCTTGGGACCATGCCTGTACATCTTCTATTCTGTGCCACACTCAGTGTCACATATATACCATGTGACTACACCACACACCAGGCCTTGTGCTCCTTAGACTTTGTGGTGAGGGTCTACTTTGTAGCTTTATTTATGTCACTCTTGTCTTTAGTCATGATTTACCGACGACCTGAGGTATGACACACTATGCGCTGTTGTCTATGTCCACCGCACGGTGTCTCAGCCCTGGGCATGACACGCCACAACCTCGTTTTTGAGCCCATAAATGCTGTTACTCCCTCCAGGGGGCAGTCACAGCCTAAGGAGCAGGGACAAGGCAATGCCATAGTTAAGGACACACTACTTCCCAGCCTCTGTCTCTGTGTGACTTTGCCAAAGCAAATTCTGTCACTGCCTCAGCCTCTTGAGCCTTAAAATGGAGTGACAGTAACATTTCTCTGGCAGAATTGTGTCGATTAAAGTAGGCAATGCTTTGGTGTGCATCCCAGTGCTCTGAAATGTGGCCTGAGCCTGAGTCTGTGTGCCTTGCACTAGGGTCCCATGTGCCTGCTGTCTGCCTGCATGAGGCACTGTGCATGCTGGGAAAACCCTGACAGCCTGCAATGGGGTGTGCTGAGCCCTTCGCATAGTGACAGGATGACAATTTGCATTGGGGAGGGGGCAGCAAGGTAGGCACAGATGCTGACTGACTACGGCTGCAGCTGCGAGAGTCAGTAGAGGGTGATAAAAATGTTCTTGCCACATATGGTGGCATACTCAGGAGGCAGAGGCAGGTCAATCTCTGTGAATTCTAGAACAGCCAGGTGTATAAAACATAAAACCCCAAGTTCACTAAAAATCACTAGGTTTATGAAGATGGGGGAAATGAAATATGTAAAAACTATATGTGCATCCCTCGAATCATGTATGTAAAATATATTTCAGGAATGTTATTTTGGAGAAAAAAAAAAACCCTAGTGTTCAGCTGGGGAAGTGAGCTTTCCATTGTCAACTACTTGAGGCCCAGCTAAGAGTAGCCTGGAGCAGCTGACAGCAGAGAGTGGCAGGACCGCCCCTGCCAACCAGGAGGGAGGGCCAGCACAGTCACTGGGACTGTACACAGTTTGGACAGCGTGCACACTCGTGCACACTCCCAAGCCCGGCCCCAGCCTTGCAGTGTGTAGATCTCGGTGGACCCGGGGAACCAGTTCTAAGGACTAGCCTCCCAATGGGAACCACTTGGCAAAACCATAGTCGGGGAAACTGAGGCTAGGCGGGAGAGGATCTGTTGGGTCTAATTGATGAAACAGCTGGACAGCTGAGACTAACTAGCCCTTCTTGTTTTCTTTGCTCCGTTCCCTCTGCCTCCCTCCCAGGGCGGGCCTCTCTCCACAGCCATCAGCTGTGACTCAGAGCTCTGAGTCACCTTGTGGCACCACAGAAGGAACTTCTTAAGAAAAACAATCCCCAACACAAAACTCCCCTGATCTTGGGAACAGGATAGGCCCAGCAGGCTGGGAGGAGAAGAGAGAAAAAAAACTTAGGGCAGCGTGGGAAGCCAGGGCTGCCCAGACCTGACTGCTCTTTGCTGCTGACTTCTGCTTTGTGCCATAGAAGGACCCTCAGCTTCCTCACCAGCAAATAAAATCTCCTGTTGCACACAGACACACGATATGCTGCAGGCATCATGACAAGACTCTGTGTGTGTGAATGTGTGCATGTGTGTGTGTGTGCACACGAGCGCGCGTGCATGTGTGCTGATGTGTGTGTGTTCATGCATTCAGAGGCTAGATCAAGGAGGTCAGGTGTCTTTCTTGACCGTCCTCCACCTTATTTAGAGGGAGGACATGTTTTCTCTTTGAACCTGGAACTCACATATTGGCTCGGAGAGTCTAAACTGGCAAGTCCTAGGGGATCCCCCCTGTCTCTGCCTGCCTTCCCTTCTCTTCCCTCCGACTGTGTAGGTGCTGGGGATCCAACAGGCATGGGGCACAGCACATTACCATCTATGTCATCTCCTCAGCCCCATGATAGGAACTTTATAAGCACCATTTTTTTTTAATCCTCAAAAAGACTTATGGCTGTCCTCATCCAGCTTTATAAATGTGGAAACTGAGGCTCTGAGTGTTTCCGCTGATGTTGTACAGTTAGGAGATGCAGAGCAGAGTTTAAACCCAGGGCTACTTGGCTTTCGAAGCCTGCTACTCTCTCCCTTGCTCCTTTAAAAATCACCTACATACATGGGCTGGAGCCATGACTTAGCCGTCTTCAAGTCTGTTCGTCACCAGAAATGCATACGGTGCTGCAGAGATGCAGGAAAAGCACATAAAATAAAAATAAATATACCCTTTTTTTATTCTTATTATTTTTAAAAAAGATTTATTTACTTGTATGTTTATAGGTGTTTTGCCTGCACATATGTCTCTGCACCATGTTCATGCAGTACCCTTGAAGGCCAGAAGAGGGCATCAGAGCAAGCAGACAGCCCAACTGGTAGCTAAACTGCTCCCCCCACACACCACCCCCTCCTCAGAGAGCTCCCTCAATCCGACATTCCTGCTAGCCCTTTTCCCCCCAGCTGTGGCTGGGCAGGGCAAAAGGGAGACAGTCCTTGACATAGGCCAGGCCTAAAAATAGGACCCTGTGGCTTGGGCTGAAACAGCTATGCCAGGCCCAACTCAGCACGCCTCAGGGCACGAACAACCCCGGAAGTGTCCCTTCTCCCCAACACAGTTAACCAAAACTCCCCCGGGAAGCCTTTGCTCACGCTCCTGGGAAGCGGTGGACCTGAGTAAAGAGCACACCTGCCTGGAGGGGAACTGGACCTGAGCCCAGGCTCCTTCCATTGCTTTTGCCTGGGACTCAGTTTCCCGAAATGTGAACCAGGGTGGTGGGTGGTGTGCCCTTGCACCCTACCAGCCTGGATGCTCTGGGTCTGCCTGTGACACCCTCTACCTCTCACATGCCTACTCCATCGTGCCCTGTCTCCATCAACTTGGAAATTGTGTTTTATCATTTCTTTGCATGTTATTTCACTGCTGGGAACAAATCCCACAGGGCGAGGCCCAACGCTAGGCGGGCGCTCTAATTATCTGAGCTATATCCACAGCCCCTGTGGCACACTTCAAGTCAAATTTTATTGTTATTGTTGTTGTTTAGAGTTTTTGAGAACCTAGCCATTCTAGGTGCTGAGAGCTCGGATAAAGAGGTGAACAAATTCTAATGAGCTCCCCCCCCCCCCCCCGCCCCATGCCTGGCCTCTCCTGGTGGCCTCTGGGAGCACTGTAGGGGGGGGGGCATTTGTTTCTGGTTCAGACTGCAGACTTATGCCCAAAGAGGATTCTCCACAGGACAGCGTGTGACCTGGGCAGCATGTGACCTGGGCAAGGCCTTAACCAATGGTAAAATAGAGGCTCCCTGGTCATTCCATGGGCACGCATGGATACAGACCTTGCTTCTCAGCTCACTCTCGGCAACCATCCAGGCCCTACTTCATGGATCCAGAAAGGGAAGCGGAGAGGGACTGCAGCACATTTGGGTCGGTGTGACACTGGCTCAGATCCTCTCACTCCTCGATTGCAGAGCCGCAGAGGTCTGACTCAAGTCAGCCTAGCTGGACAGTGGGGACAGAACCCGGCAAGAGCAAAGAACAGAGAGAGACAGGCAGGCTATCCCTGTGTGTGTGTGTGTGTGTGTGTGTGTGTGTGTCTGAGTGTGTGTGTGTGTGTGTGGATGTGTACATATGTGTATCTCTGTGTCTGTGTATACCTGTATGTGTCTGAGTGTGTGCGTGTGCATCTGTGTAACAAAGGAAAGTGACAGGCTTCACAGGTAACACACATTCTCTCCTATCCGCTTTCAGCGTTGCCCTCTCTGACCCACCCTCCTCCTCGCCTGCCACAATCCACTGCTCTGCAATCCCATCAGTCAAGTCACTCTTCTCCTCAACAGCCATCTATGGCTCCCAGTGACCCAGAAAACTGATGCTTAGCATTCAAGATCTCTCTAGATATCTTTGTCACCTCCTGACACTCCCACCTCAGTCTCTACCCATGATGCACTAGTCCCCAGGCACATAGGGCTCCTCCAGGCAACCAGCCTTTTTACACATAATCCTCTTGTCTGGAGGACTCAACACCTCATCTCAGCCCCATGTTCATCTCATGGGCAAGAAAAGCTGATTGTCTTCCTGGGAATCTTGGAAGGCGTCAAATGGGGACGATAGTGGCTCTCCTCTTGCAGCAAGTGTTGCCTGGGAAAGGCGGGTGGGGGCGGGGAGGGGGAGGAAGCCAAGAGAATCCTGGGAAAGTGCGCATTTCCCAGGATTTCTCAACACCAGGCCTTATATGGGAAAACATCAAGGTATTTCCATGAGGAAAACCCTAAAGTAACACCCTGCAGGGTCAGCATTGCATGCATGAGTGCTCATGTGTCTTGGTTCCGCTAATAAAATTCTCCAAGTCTCCCATCAGGAAGCTCCTAACAGTCCTCAGTAGCCAGGGGCGGTGGGTGTAAAACCCATAGTCCAGGGCAGCATGGCCTGTCCCCTTGTCTGAACGGTCCCCATGTTCTCCCTTCCTAGCTCACCCTGCCATCCTGTGCTCAGGCCTCTTTGCTCTGTCCAGAGAAGTACCTTCCTCTCACCTGCTCCCTTAAACCATCATATCCTCCTTGGGTGAAGAAAAAAAAAAAAAAAGGATCTGTGACAGGAATAACTAATGTACCCAAGACCCAGGAGGGATGGGAAGGTTTTGCTCTTTGTTCGTTCTCCAATATCCAACTCAGAGCCTAAAGTGAACGGACTCCAGAAGCCTATGAGCATTTACCTCAGCAAAATAAAAGCCCAGAGCATAGTCAGAAAGGGTGGGGTGGAGTGGGGCAGCTCGGGAGGCAGCACGGCCTCCCAGCAGCAAGGAAGAGAATGTTCTAGATGAAGAAGAAGAAGGAACCAATGTGCTGGAGATGCAGGACAAGGAGGACCTGAGGACCTGACAGGGGGTCACCAGTGTGAGGAGGGTGCCGCGCAGAGGGTAGAGAAAGGCAAGGCCAAACAGGCAGACTTGGGACATACCCATACTCAGCTAGGCCCGAGCAGGTCTGGCCGTCGCATTTCCGGAAGTTGGGTAGGCAGGCAGAATGCAAGGACCTTGTGACATGGCTAGCAAAAGCACATACAGAAAGGGACACTCCTGACTGATAACATCTCCTGGAGGCAGCTCTCTCTCTCTCTCTCTGGAGCAAAACAGCACCCCAGAAGCCAGATATGGTCCTCCCATGGCAGCTGGGGCAGGACCAGGCCTCTGTCTGGGCCTAGAGAACCTTCTAGGAACCCATGGCTTCAAGGATCAAATGCCTTGATGACCATCAGTGGCCCTTTCATCTACACTTTAAGAGGGACAGAATTGTGGTCAGCTCCTGTCACCGCCCAGAAGCTAGGGGTGCCGGAGGACTGAGCAATACAGACCCTCACTCCCTGCAGCAGGGACAACATGGGCTGGCCAATGACGTCATAGGCTGGAGGACCCCTTCCTTTCTCTTCATACAATTAGAAATTCTTTGCTGTTCATGGTTGACGTGCTCTCATAATCACCCTCCTGGCTTTCCAGCTCACAAAGGCCTTTGGCATCTACAGGCTCATATGATCCCCACCACATCCTTATTAGATGGGGGGGGGGGGGGGAGCGGTGCAGTGGTGGGCGGGCCTCAAGGACCGAATGCACCCTGCCTTACAGGTGGGGACGCTTAGGACCCACTTGCAAGGCAATCTGTCTCCTGGCTTGTAGCCCAGCACTCCCAGTGCACTGCAGGCTCACTTGGAATCTGATAGGTGGGCCCACCCACCCACCCAGCCAGGTGGGGATGACTCATGCACTCGCCTGTGACTCACACTCTTCAGGTGCCTCCTAAGGTCAACAAGCGGGGGACTTGGTGGCCACAATCCAACTTCTCTCGCCTCTCCGCAACCAGCAGGGAGACTTCATGTCTCTTTTCCTTGTGGGGAATCTAACTGAACCATAGAAGTGGTCCCAGAAAGCTTGAGGACACAGCAAGCAAGAATCCCAGCCAGGGTGCTCAGCCTGCCGCACCACTTGTCCTCAGGGCTACCCGTAGTTGAGGAGCCAGATGAAGTAATGAATAAACAGCACTGGCCACAAGGGGGAAACCTTTAAACCCACAAGGACTTCCACTCTGGAATCATCTAGACTCCCCTGGACCATAGGTGAACAGTGGCTCTGTGTTGTTCAACCTACCTTACGGGGGTGTGCAAGAAGACGAGAGCCACTCCGTGAGGAAACGCTATGACAGCGGCTGCAGCACCGGAAAAGAGGAGTTGGTGGTACCTGGAAAAGGGCCCAGGAATCTCAGCATCAGTGTCTGAGGTCACGTGGGCAATCCCTCCTACTTGCATAGCTCTAGTAATGAGACACTCACTTCCTGCCAGCGCTGCCCACACCTGCTGCTGGAGGGCTGGGCAGGTTAAGAGCGGACCGCAGGAGGCTAGGCGGTGAGCTCCTCAGAGTAAAAGCTTCACCCTGTGTCTGTGACAATGCCACATCCAGTGCATGTTGGATGAGGGGCTGAAGAAGCATCTATCCTAGCCCCAGACCAATGGTGGGTTAGTCAGCTGAACCCTCTGGCCCCTGCCCTCCAGGGACAACCTGGAATGTCACTCCTACACATCACTATCCCAAAGTCCCAGTCAGCTCCTTTTGGGGAGCAGCTAAGGAGGCTGGCTCCCGCCCATGCTGGGAGATCTCACCGCTACCGAAACTGGCTTCTCTCAGTCAATGGGAGTCTCAGGATGCCAGCACAGTGAGCTACACAGGATCCTCGGATGAGGGTACAAGCCTCTTCATTTTATTATTTTTATTTATTTATTTATTTATTTTCGTTTTGCTTTTCTAGATAGGGTTTCTCTGTGTAGCCTTGGTTGGCCTGGATTCACTAGCCTTGAACTCACAGAGATCTGCCTGCCTCTGCTTCCCTGAGTACTAGGATTACAGGTGTGTACCACTGTGCCAGCTTGATTTTTTTTTTTTTTTTTTTTTTTTGAGCCAGGGTTTCTTTGTATAGCCCTGATTGTCCTGGACTCACTCTGTACACCAGGCTGTCCTCGAACTCACAGAGATCCACCTGCCTCTGCCTATCAGAGTGCTGGGATCACAGGCATGTGCCACCACACTCAGCTTTTAAAAGACCCTTCTTAATCACAGTATGTGCCCCCAGACTTTGCTGATGGTTTCTGCAGTGCAGGTAGGTGACACAGTTGTACAGCAGCTGACCTGGAGGCATGGGCAGAGAGGTCAGAGGTCATATGTTTATCCGGGCCTGGGGAACTGGAGTTCAATGGCATCTCTGCAGGCCTTTCTCATATACCTTGCAGAAAATCTCTAACTCCCATGGGCAGGTCAACGCTGGGGGTTTGCTTTTGAAAATGACGGGCAGCTCTGCACTCCATTACCTCCAAACCAGACTCACTCGTTCACTTGAGGGGCTGCATGTGTTCCCAAGTGCACCCCTTTCCTCACGCTTCCCTTCACCTCCCATCTGCCATCCACATACACCTCCGCTCTCCGCTGCCACTGTCACTTGTCACTCGGACAATCCACCTCTGACTCTCTGTCAGTGCAGCCCTCTCAGAGCAGGCCCAGACCATATCACTGGGTTGCTTCCACTCTGCTGGGGCTCGTCCACACAGCCCCCAGACAAAATTCAGGATCCTTTACCAACCTGTCAATGTCTATTCTTTGTGGTCTGTCATGAGACCCATAGTTCTGAGCCATTAGCATCTTCCATCTGTTCCTGCCATGCTCCACCCAGACACACGTGTGTTCGCTCCCTTGTGTCCTCTGTGCGATCTTCGCTATGCACTGTTTTCGTGGATCCCCTCAGGCCCCAGGTCCTCTGCCACACTGAACTGCAGCAGTTGATGTCTGTATTGATCTCTCCCAATTGATTAGGATCTCTTTATGCTACCCCAGACCCAGGCCCACGGAAGCCCCAGAGAGTGCAAAGGGAAAAGCCACATGCTTGCACACGTGCATAACACATGTGCTCACTGGCACACATCCACAGAGTTGTTTCACAGACCAGATGCTGCCATCTATGGGCAAGGAAAGCCCTACACTCTCCCTGAGATCGTGACCCCAGGTTTTACCCCAGGCTGGGTTTACAAGGAAACCCCAGCTAAGTCTAAGTTTGTGGGTTTCCCTTCTGGAACCTTAAGGCTGTAGCAACTCAAAACCAAGATCTACAGATGTCGATGCTACTAGCTAGGTCAGCACCCACACACTCCCAGAGAAGCAAGACAGAGACCGTTTCTGTTGCAGCCCAGCCGGGCACCCCTGGTTCTGAGTCTGCCTGCTGACTCAGAGCTCAGGGAGAGGAGAGAAAGTCAGGGCTGACCACCAAGGAAAGCTGCCGGTCAGTGTGCAAGCCACCAGAGGACCTCAGTCTAGGTCTAGGCTGCCAAGAGGGAGCATTCTGCCTGTGGGTGGCAGAGGCTACAGCAGTGGCTCTCCTCATCCTACAAGACCCCTCCCGAGTTCTCAGGAGGACTTTGGGGCTCAACATCAAATGGCCACCTCCAGTGATAACAGTTGTCACTTACAGTATACCTACTACATATCAGACTCCCCTGGCAATACAGTAAGTCTGTAGGGCAGACACCAGTCCACTCATCTCCCAGCGCGAGTTCCCCAGGCTCAGAGAGTTGAAGTAAAGGGGTCGTGACTCAGGTCACAGCTAAGATGTTGAGGCTGTTTCCCACCAAGTCTGACTACCTCTCTTAGGTCTAGCTTGTACTTAATACCAAGCTACGTAAGACCACAAGCCTCCTACTCAGTTATAGATATACCCAAAGCTCTGGCTGCTCAGGTTTACAGCAACCTTCTGCAGAGGGCTACGGGGTACGTGATCTGAGCCACAGCAGGCCGCCGCTGTCTCTTGTATATTCTTCTTTGGTTTTTTTATTGTTGTTTTCCCTTCCTTCCATTTATTTATTTATTTCTTGGCTTTTAAAAAACATTCTTAGCTCAGGACCATACAAGAGCAGAGTGAGCACCCCCGGCAACAGGTATAAATGCACATATTTACTGAGGACATGTTTATTACATTAAGTACAAACCTTCTGGTGGAGAGATCAAAGCCACATTGCGAGCCCTTCGGCTGCGTCTCTGCCCTCACATGGCTTCACACTGAGTCACTCTCTCCCAGTGAAGGCCCTACCTCTCCATGACGTAGCAGAAAACTATTTCAACAGCTGCTCACAGACTAGAAACAGTGGAGTAAAGTCTGACCCAGAGTTTGAGGAGAAGAGGAAAGTAGACGACAGGCTGGCTAGAAGAAATCTCGAGGACGAGGTAGTGAAGGACCTGGTTTGGGGGGCAGCTCGTGGCTGAAGTGCTTGCCCAGCATGCATAAGGCTCTGGGTTCTATGCCCCGCTCTGAAGAAAATGAAAAAGTACCTGGATCTACACTGGCTGTCCATGCCTTATTGATAGACTTAACTTTTAGATATTCATTCTAAATGGACTCTCACTTGATTGTCTGCCCCTCCTCCTTTTTTGTTTAAGACAAATCCTCATTTTTCCTGGGCTGGCCTCGAATTCAGCACACAGCCAAAGGTGATCTTGAATTCCTGCCTGCTTTACACAGGTGTGCACTGCCACACCCACTTTATACAGGTGTGTACCTCCACATCCACTGCATACAGGTGTGAACTACACACTCACTTTATACAGGTGTGTACTGCCGCACCCACTTTACACACATGTGCACCACACATCCAATTTACACACATGTATACAACACATCCTTTTTATACACACGTGCACCACATACACACTTTAGCAATGCTGGGATCTAACACAGGGCTTCCCACGTGCTGGATAAGCATTCTACACAGTGGTCAGTTTAGAATCTTCCAGTTCAGTGTGACCACCCATAGCAGTGACATCAGCATCAGCTGGGAGCTCATTAGAGTGCAGATTGCAGGCCCCATCCCAGCCCTAAGGAGTCAGCATCTACATTCTCTCCGAATCCCACGGTGATCTGTGGACCCAGAAGAGTCTTCCGAGCATCATTTCTGTCTGCTTTCAATATTGCTAAAAGGAGTCTCCCGACACCTTCCCTGGTGCCACAGTGTTGCCTCTCTGCTCTCGGATCTCCAGCAAACTCAGAAAGCACCATGAATAAATTAATTTTTCCATCTCTCTATAGATTATGTTATTTTTCTCATAACGTGGGGGACTTTCTGGAGCCAAGGGCAGACCTAGTGGCAAGATAATCAGCCCTACAGTTCTCTGTGGTATGAAAACACAACGTAGAAGCACGTAGAGGTGTGCAAACGAGCGATGCTGGAATCATCAGTCCCCTTACAAACACTATGTTCTGTTTTACTGTGCAGTTGTGTTAAAAAAAAAAAAAAAAAAAAAAAAAAAAAAAAAAAAAAAAGGATTCAGCTCGGTTTGACAGCAAGGCCTCCAGCACACTGTTTCCCAAGTGTGAAACTGTGTAAGACTATCCCATGAGCCTCCAGGAGGAGTGCCGAACAGATGCAGCAGACACAAGATAGTAGGATTGCTGGATGAAACACTGCACGGCCACTTAAATTTGAACTGCAGATATGCACTGATTTTTCTTTATTAGTATGCCTCAAATATTACAGGGAAGACAGTAATACTAAATAGTTATCCATTCTTTATCTGAAATGCTGGTTTAACAGGCATCATGTTTTATTAGTTGCTAAGTATGGCTACACCAAGGGCAGGGTGGCCTGAGAGTGCCCATTTCTAAAAAGCTCCCAAATGCAGCCCATGGCATCTAAAATGCCATTCATGGCTATGAAAGTAGAATTTTATGTAACCATGAATCCTACAAGTTTTTTTTTTTTAAAGATCATTTAAAGTGTCAGGCAGATGGTTCTCATCTTCTCAAGGAGTGTTCTAGAATGAAGTGTTATCATGCTTTCTAGAGAAATACTCTGGAAGAGTGCGAAGGGCACAGGGCTTAGGCTAGCCCCTGAAAGTCCTGCTCTGACAGCTGGACATGGTGGCGCACGCCTTTAATCCCAGCACTGGGAGGCAGAGGCAGGTGGGTCTCTGTGAGTTCGAGGCCAGCCTGGTCTACAAAAGAGAGTCCAGGACGGCTAGGGCTATTACATAGAGAAACCCTGTCTTGAAAAACCGAAGAAGAAGAAGAAGAAGAAGAAGAAGAAGAAGAAGAAGAAGGAGAAGGAGAAGGAGAAAGGAGAAAGGAGAAGGAGAAGGAGAAGGAGAAGGAGAAGGAGAAGAAAGAAGAAAAAGAAGGAGAAGAAGAAGAAGGAGAAGAAGAAGAAGAAGAGACAGAGAGAGGAGGGAGAGGGAGAAGCCTACTTTGGATGACAAGAATCCAACACACATGACTAAAATAAATAAATAAATAAATAAATAAATAAATAAATAGCCCTCATCCTTCTACTCCTGCTCCAGGGTGTTTTAAATCAGATGAGAAAACAACAATTCTGAGAGTCTGAACAATCTACAATGGCAAAGTGCCCTGTCAGCACTTCTCACAACCCTAGGGATGGGCTGGGGCTGGGCTCAGTTAGTACAGTGCTTGTCCAGCATGAACAAAAGCTCTGGGCTCAGTCCTCAGGACTGCATACGACTGGGCACAGCGGTGCCTGACTGTAACCCCAGCACACGGGAAGTGGAGGTAGGAGTTCAGGTTAACCTCAGTGACACAGTGACTAGCCAGCCTGGGCTATTGGAAACTTTGTCTTAAAAACAAACTTACCAAAATGTAGGGAGCTAGTGTTGAAACGCTGACTTTACCCTTGAGGAAACCGAAGCCCAGAGAGGCGATCTGCTCAGGACTGAACCCCAAGTGCACAGAGAACCCAGTCCCTCCTGCTCTTCAGCCTAGAATGGCAGCTCCACCTTTGTCTGATACTGGACTGTGCAAAAAGGTTTGCAGAGAGAATGAGTTGATGTCTGATGCTTCAGGAGAACGGTCCCTAGCCTTCCTGTAGGATAGACGGTCCCTAGCCTTCCTGTAGGATAGACGGTCCCTAGCCTTCCTGTAGGGTAGACGGTCCCTAGCCTTCCTGTAGGATAGCTAGACTTTCCATAGCCAGCTACAGCGATCCTTCAACACTGTCATTTCCCCACCAGTGATGTTGGAACAGGGACTACTGTTACTCTTTCTGAATAACAATTTTGCAAAATGTAGCAAAAACCGCATGATAAACTGTATAACTGAGCCAGGAACTCCGTGTGTAATAATGAAGGAAAAACTCAGGGGCAAGAGGCAGCTCAGTAGGTGGAAGTATTTGCTGTCAAGCCTGATGGCCTGGACAGAACATGCTCCATAAAGTTGTCTTCTGACCTCCACACCTCTGTCTTGGCATGCATGCAATCACACACACACACACACACACAAATAAATTAATGTCAATAAAAATTTTGTTAAAGAACATATGAAAAAATTACTTACCAGGGTGTTCACATGGTGCATTTATGAACAGCCTACATGTGTGATGTCAGATGATCACTAAGCACAGCAGGTATCAAGGGTAAAATAATAGTGATGAAAATCTAGTTAGCATGTTACTTTTATAATTTACAAAAGTAGGGCTGTGAGTACGGGAGGGAGGTTGTCTAGCACGTGGGGCGCCCTGAGTTTGATACCCAACACCAAGAAAGGAAAAAAAAAAGATAAGAGATGGATGGTAGGGGGACAGGATGTGGACAGGAGGCAGGCGGGATGTGGACAGGGGGCCAAAGAGATAATTCTCTTCCAGAAGACCTGAGTTCAGTTCACAGCACCCAAAGCAGACAGCTCACAACTGCCTGTCACTCCAATTCCAGATCAGATGCCCCTGGCCTCTGCACACACTTGCACTAACAAACACATACACACATACCCACATACAGATACACTTACATACAGATAAAAAACAATGAAATCAATATTTTTTTAAAGAAAGAAAGGACAGCCAGGAACGGTGGCACATACCTGTAATCAAACACTCGAGGAGGCAGAGGCAGGTGGATCTCTGTGAGTTTGAGGCCAACCTAGTCTGAGAGAGAGAGAGAGAGAGAGAGAGAGAGAGAGAGAGAGAGAGAGAGAGAGAGACAGACAGAGAGACAGAGAGAGAGACAGAGAGAGAAAACACACCCAAATGTTATGGATAGTACCTTGGGGTTTTTGTTTGATTGTTTGTTTTTATCCTTTAAATTTTTTTTTATTTTCCAGAGCTGGAGAAACAGCTCATCAGTTAAGAGCACTGGCTGCTCTTCCAGAAGACTTGGGTTCAATCTCCAGCACCCACATGGCAACTCACCACTGTCTGTAACTCTAGCTCCAAGAGTTCTGACAGCTTCACACAGGTAAACATACAGGCAAGTACCAATGCACACAAACTAAAAACAAATAATTAAAAAATAAGAACAAACTTTATTTCCCAGCTTTTCTATCACAAGCTCTTATTCCCAGAAGGAAGGGCAGTCCATGAAGAGACAGCGTATTTGCCACCCATGCCACTAAGCCACTCTGCAAACTTAACTAGTATTTACGGAGCCCCGCCCAGCCATAGCCTCTGCTATAGCCACAGTCAAGGGCCCCACCCTGGAGACTGACTGACTTGGAATATATATCCTTTGCTTGATAAGTACTTGACCCAAATGATAGATCTATTGAGGTCAGAAAGTAGCAAAGCCACCCTTTGCTTAACCAACTCATAAAATAAAGGAGTCCACTCCCACTGGCCTGTCGCACCCCCCCTCCCCACGTTAGAGTTCCCCACCAGGCTCCATGGCTCAAACTTGTTCTGGATTCCTCTTGGAAAAGCGGTTTCAGGAGACTTTATTTTGTCTTTTTTTTTTTTTTCTTTCAGACCTGAGGACCCTGAACCCAGGGCCTTCCTTGTGCTACTAAATCCCCAAGGCCTCAGGATCCTTTATAACCAGAAAAACAACAACAACAAAAACTAATAATAAAACAAAACCTAAACTCTATCAGACACGGTGGGGCACTCTTTTAATCTCAGCACTCGGGAACAGAGGCAGGAGGATTTCTCTAAGTTCTGGGGCAGCATGGTCTACAGAGCGAGTTCTAGGCCAGCCAGGGCTACATAGCAAGACACAGCTGTCATTCCTTAAATGAAGCCCTGCAAACAAGATGTGCTGAGGTACCTCGCGAAGCTGGCCATGAAGGGCACTGACTGCGGAACAGGAGAGCTGGGAGGGGAAGGCGAGGAGGGGTTCCTCTTTTGCAAAGTGGGTTACTTAAGAACGTGGGGGGGGGGGTGTGTTACTGTAAGAAGGTTAAGCCACTTCCCTCCTGCAGGGGGCGCCTCAGTTTGCCTGCCTGTAAGACGGAGTCAATATTTCTCCATTCCTAGGACTATTTTACAAGCGAACAAAACAGTAGAAGCCGAAGGTGAACATGCGGTGATCTCCACTATAACTGGAGATCGAGAAAGGGAGTCCGAGTGAAACCTCACTCTCAACTTCCTCGTGTGCAAGGTGGGGCAATTGGTTCCGCTCAGATGCTAGCACAGCCTCAGAACTTCTGCATCTGACTGCATCTGGCTCACCTGCACTTCTCCTGAGCATGCAGGTACCAGGTTGGTATGCTGAGCACAGCGCTATCTGATTTAGAAGCCATCAGACTTGGGCAAGCCTGACACCGTGCCGCCCACCCTGTGGTGCGCAATGGCTAGGGTCCATTAAAAAAAGCATGCAGGAGTCAGATGTGGTGGGGCACGCCTTTGATCCCAGCACTCAAGAGGCAGAGACAGGTGGATTGCTGTGAGTTTGAGGCCAGCCTGGTCTACAAAGTGAGCCTAGGACAACCAGGGCTACATAGAGAAACCCTGCCTTGAAAAACAAACAAACAAAAACAAAAGCATGCAGGTGCCAAACGTTACCCTTCATTTTGTCAGCGGCACAGACAGGACCTCAACCCAGGCCTTCAGCTACTTAAGCTTCGCCCACCACACCCACTGCTTTTCTCTCCCTACCCTGCAATTGCCCATGTGGTCCCAGGCAAGGCAGGAGCAAGAAGATGTATCTCATGAAGAGGGGGGAGGAGAAGCCAGAGGCAGCAGGAACTAAGCTCGCCTGTGGTCTCCGGCTTCACAGACCACATCAGGCTGAAATATGACACACGCTCGTTCAGCTGAAAAGGAAGGCAATATTTTTATTTCACATCCCTCAGCTGCCTAAACATTGCTCACCCCTCCCCCCCATGTATAACTCCTGGGACCCGCTTCTCTCAGCTTCAGCCCGTATTGTCTTCGGAGGCACCAGGAAGATTCATTTTTCTGAGCTTTGGGGGTTGTCTAAAAGTTTGTCAAACAGTCGAAAGGAAGGTTCCATTCTGGCTGGGTGCCCAGCTAACAAAAGGCCTTGCCTGCGCCCAGGAGCCTTAATTTCCTAAAATAGATGGGAGACTGATCCACACTCTGGGGACCTGTTGATGGTGAAGAACATATGTGTTTATAAATAGCCATGAGGCCCCTCCAGTCTTTCTGAGCTGTGCATACTAAGTCCCTAGCATACATGTTAAATTGTGGGTGGGGGTGGGGAGGTGACGGACAGGGGCATATCTGTAACTCCAGTGCGAAGGGTGGGGGGATCAGAGACTTGTGGATCCCTGAAGCTCACTGGCCAGTCAGTCTAGCTGAACTGTTAAGCACCAGCTGCACTGAGAGAATAGAGGGGCCAGTCAGATGGCTGCGTAGAGGGAGCACTTCCTGCACAAGGCCTGCTGGCTGGAGTTTGGTCCCCAGCATCCAAGTAAAGGTGGCAGGGGAGACTGACTCTACAAAGTTGTTCTCAGATCTATGCCCAGCATGCTCACCCACACATATGTCACACATACACATAGTAGTAATAAGCGAATAATAAATAAGCTTTTAATAAAAATAAAGTGAAAAGTGACAAGTGATACCTGAAGTTGACCTTTGGCCTCTTCAAATGCACCCATGGATGCGCACACACGTACACACACACACACACACACACACACACACACACACACACACGAAGAACTAAGGATGCAGCCCCACGCCTAAGCTAGCAATTGTAATTACTCTTACACGCTCTCTCTCCCCCTCTAACCTACCATCTCTGGCCAGCAGCTATTCAAAAGCTGTGGGTGCAGACCAGAAGAATTTCCTTGAAGGAAATCAAAGACTCATGTCTCTGCAAAACACCACAGGCCAGAGTGATAGCATCTCCACAGCCAGGCAGCATGTCATCTAAGAGCCAAGCTGCCCGCGCAGAGTTAGGAGGAGAGAACCATCGGCTCCAGATGACTAGGCGTCTCCACGTCCTCCCTCACACGCACAGTTCTCACTGTAACAGTCTGTCTTCTTGCGCGGACCACTGTTCTCAGTGGGGCTGGTAACACAAAGGAGCCTGTGTGACTGTCCCTCCTTTTGAACCTAAAGCAATAGTTCTTTTTTTTTTTTTTAACTATTTTTTTTTAAAGGAGAACAACAGCAACACTGAGTCACTGGCAATAATAGCATCTACCTAGTAACTGAGTCCCATCTGTTTTCGGATAATATTTACAGCTTCCGTGGCCCAGAGTCTGGGTCTCCAGGATCTGCCATTGACCGTCCCAGCAGGCATTGCTCTGGCTTGGATCCGCCTGCTGACCATGAGACCACCTCCTCAGGGCCTCCCTGCCTCTAATACAGTTGTTCCCCCATGCACTCCCACATCAGCCACTGGGGCAGTGAGAGTTCTTAGTCACTGTACTGGTTGAACCTTTCCTGGCTTCCTACCACCTGTGGAGTAAAGTCATATGCCCTTAGCTCATTGACCGTAGGTCCCAGTGCCAGCACTGCAGCCTTGCCCCATACTCCCTTCTAGCCTTATGGAATGCTCAGAGATCTTCAGAGTCTTTGCACAAACTTCCCTGCTTCTCTGAATAGCTGTATCTCAAGCTCTCTTCTGGCAAACTATTACTCATTTCCAAGGCCTGGCTCGCCCAGACATAATTAGTCACCCCCTCTTAGAAGGCTGAAGTAAGTCGGTATGGTCTAGCTATGTCAAGATGGGGAGTCTAGAGAGCTCTCCTTGGGGTTCCTGGGTCCCTCTGTAGTCAGGACTTGGGAGCAGAAACCGGAGAATGCCACATCAGGGTAGGAGGGAAGGAAACAGATTGATGGGCAAGCCTGCCGGCTTCTCCTGTCTGTGTGAGGCCCTAATAAAAAGACTATGGAAAATTCTGGAGTAAATTCCCTCCCTTGGTTCACACGGAAACCTTTGCTGCTGTGTAATTTACACAAGTGCCAAACCAAGCTCCCTTGGCTGTTCATGATTTCCTTGGCATTTATAAATAGGGAGGCCCAAGAAAGGAAAGTCTGGAAGAAGCTGGAAGCCACTGGTCCCCTGTTCGCATCATTTTTCCTTCTTTCTTTAAAGTCCCCCCCACCCCCGAAAGAATACCAACCCTGTGTGGGACAGGGTGGGGCCTCTGGCCTTCCCTGCATGGAATATCCAAAGTCTAAGGTCCCACAGAAGGAGACACAAAGAGTAGGCTGGGCCCGGGCCCATGCCCTGCCACTGTCTCAGCGTGTGACTAGGGCCCTTGGGTCACACTCAGAGATGGGGTGAAAAATCCACAAAGAGAGGTCAGAACTAAGTGGCGCAGAGGCCCTAGTCAGAAATATGGTCCCTGGGGAACAGGACAGACAGGGTCAGAAGCCCAGAGGCCAAACAAAGCCAGGGGCTATCCCCAGGGCACTGCTAGGAAGGATTCCTCTCTGTGGACTAAGGGGTGGGTGTCTGCACTGAGGAGAAGCTACAGTCGGATCTCCTGCTTGCCCACACCCCAGTCCCGGACCTCAAAGGCAAAGGCTGGGGCTTCCTCGGTAAGCTCACCAAGCCCCTACCGCCATGGAGAAATTGCTAGGAAGAGGTTGGGGGAGGGCGGACCTGAAAAGTGATGGAGGCTCAGAGACAACATCCTAGTCACTCAGAAAGGAGTCCACGTTCAGTTACAAGTTTCTTCTTCAGGCCCAAAGGAAACACAACACTGCAAGGTGGGAATGAAACAGGTAGTGCCTTCAGGTAACAGTCACGAATGTGTCAGCCCCATAGAGGAAGAACTTTCTAACAGTTTGGGCCACACACTCCTCCCCCCTCCCCCCGCAGGAGTTTGGGGCTGCTCAGGAGTGAAAGCTCCGCGGCGCGGACTCCTCACTACTGTTCAAACCATGCATGGGCAGTCACCCGCAAGCGGGGTGAAACACCCCCAAAGCAATGATGACTCGGGCCCAGCGCCTGGCACTCGCGGAGAGGAGTCAAGGTGAGGTCCTGTGCACTGCAGCACAGCGGATCTAGGCGTGGCGGTCTGGACCGCTCCTCTTCGCCTCTCGCCCCTAGCCACACTCCTAGGACCCCACAGAAAAGAGACAAAGTGAGCAAGCACTCCATGCTCGTCCGACCTAGCGATGAGACCCGAGGGAGAGGAAATTTAGCTCGGGTCGCGATCCCGATAGGCCCGGACTCCCGGCTGCGGGCCTCCCTACCTGCTGCAATGGCGCGGGGATTCGGCGGCGACAGTTCTGTCCAGCTGTGTGCTCAGCTGGTTCCTGGCGTTGGGTCAGGGTGCGGTGCGCGAGCGGCCGGGTGGGCCGGGCGCGCACCGGAGCCGCCCTTGAGGCGGGGCAGGCTGCGGGGAGGAGCGCAGCTAGCTGGGAGGATGTAGACTCTGGCTCCAGGCTAGCATTTATCCAGTGCGCAACCACCCTGTCTGTCCAGAGGAAGATGTCAATAATCACACTCTCTGGGGTCCATAGAAGGAAAATGAGTCTGAAGGGCAGATCTGAAGGGACCTAAGGTAGTGGGGGGGGGGGGGAGACTTGGGGCTTCACTAGGGTTAGGCTGGGGACAAAGAGTGTACTGGGCGTGGGCAGCACGCGATGCAAAGCTAAAGCAGTCTGGGGAGGAGGACCTTCAGAAACAATGCTTTCCGACTGTGACACACACACACACACACACACACACACACACACACACACACGCAAGAAGAAGCCTGGTGTGCAGTCAGCCAGCAGCTCACCCTACTGAAGAGAATAAAGGAAAATCTTTTCTGAAGTCACCCATAAGTAACGAAGGAGAAATGCCAAGGCAATCCCATCCTAAAATGTAAACAGTAACTAGGTGTTAGAATCAGGAGGCCGGGACTGGAACTCCTGACTTGCCCGGCCCTGGGGACCCTGAGCAATGAACTTCATACATCTAAACCCCAGTGCAGTCACTTGTCAGACGGGAGGGAGGAAAGATGCTTAGCACAATGGCAACCGTGTCGGATCCCTGGTAAACCGAAGTTCACATTAGTGTGAAGGCAAATCTTCGCTGGGCGCTGATCAGAAAGATGGCTGTGAGGGTGCTTTTACACCAGTGAAAGATGGGACGTCTCCCTCACGACATCAGACATCAGACGCCATTTGAAGAACAGAGCATTTATAATGATTCACACACCACACAGGGGGACTGTCCCAAATGACAGAGGATGCTATTCCAAGATGAGACCTGACAGCAGCTCGTGTTCACTTGTGTGAAGAGATAACACAGGTGAAATGTACCGGGATTCCATAATTACTAGGTGCCAAGCCTAGTATTTTCAGTAGCAGAGAAAGCAAGACCTCAGAATCCGCTTCCTAGTTTGGTCTTTCATTGAGAAGTACCCAGGAAAGCCACAAGGTCTGGGGAATCCCGGGCTGGTTCTTCTTCCCATCCCCCGCCCCGCCTACTCCTCTTAGTACCCCACAAGTGCTTCCTCAGTTCCAGCTTTTATCCTCCCCTTCCTGCCTTGCAAGGTAGGCACCATGATGGACACTTTTTCAGATGAGATGATCTAGCCACAGAAAGGGTTGAGTGGCTCTGTGGGCTTGAGTCCTCTATGCACAAAGCTTGGCATAACATAGTGCCCTAGGTTCTGCTATGCCATCCTTCCTGGAGAGGTAAGCACTGCCCAGTTCCACTTTCTACACACACACACACACACACACACACACACACACACACACACACACACATCCCAAAACTAGAATGCCCACATGAAGAGAAGCTCACACCCCTCTCGACTACGCCGGTTTTTCCAGAGGCTGCCTGTGCCTATTTCCAGTGGGCTGACGGCAAAAGCGGGAGCCTATCGGCTCTCTACTCTGACTCCGAGCCCTGGCATACATGTACTTTGGAATTATCTAACACATCATTTCCAAACCCAGCAGTGTCTTCCAGATCTTAAATCCGTGGCTCCCCCAAGCTGAAGAGTGTCATGTTGGGATAGAAGAAACACAGGAGAACATTTGTTCAAGCCCTCATGTTAGGGATGTGGGGTTGAGGTTCAAGAGAGCGAGGGACTTATTCCTGTGACTCTGAGCGTCCCACTCAGGGGCTGGAGCAGCATAGAGCTGTCAGTTGAAATGACTAAAACGGGTTATAAGGATAAAGATAGGACGATAAGGGATGCGTTCAGAGGAGGGCCAAGCAGGTCCTGCTCTTCCTGGAATTCACAGATGCTCAGGGGACATCCTCTCTGCCCTTTCAGGTCAAGTCTGTTGTGCAGGGGTCTAGAATTCCCTTCAGCTCCATGTTTGTCTTAGTCAGGGTTTCTACTGCTGCGACCAAACACCATGACCAAAAAGTAAGTTGGGGAGGAAAGTGTTTATTTGGCTCACACTGCCACAGCACTGTTCATCACTGAAGGAAGTTAGGCCAGGAACTCAGGCCAGGAACCTGGAGGCAGGAGCTGATGCAGACGGCACGGTGGGTGCTGCTTACTGAATTGCATCCCTGTGCCTTGTTCAGCCTGCTTTCTTACTTTTTTTCTTTTTCTTTCTTTCTTGTTTGTTTGTTTTTGTTTTGTGTTGTGTTTTGTTTTTTGAAACTGGGTTTCTCTGTTACACAGAGCTCTGGCTCTGGCTGTCCTGGACTTACTTTGTAGACCAGGCTGGCCTCCACTCACAGAGATTCACCTGCCTCTGCCTTCCAAGTGCTGGGGTTAAAGGTGTGTGCCGCCATGCCCGGGTTCAGCATGCTTTCTTTCTTTCTTACATTTATTTATTAATTATATATACAGTATTATGCCCACATATATGCCTGCACTCCCAAAGAGGGCACCAGATCTCATTATAGATGGTTGTGAGCCACCATGTGGTTGCTGGGAATTGAACTCAGGACCTTTGAAAGAACAAACAGTGCTCTTAACCTCTGAGCCATCTCTCCAGCACCCAGCCTGCCTTCTTATAGAACCCAGGATCATCTACTCAGTTATGGCCCCACCCACAGTGGTCTGGCCTCTCCCCCATCAAGCACTAATTTAGAAAATGCCTTAGAGCCGGATTTTGTGGAGGCATTTCCTGAATGGAGGTTCCCTCCTTCCCCATGACTCTAGCTTGTTTCATGTTGACATAAGACTAGCCAGCACAATGTGCCATCCCCTTTCTTTTCTGGACTCCTTGAAGCTCAGCATCAGTCAGGTGTATTTGTCCTGGATCCTCACCTGCAGATAAGAAAAATAAATAAATCTTGACATATTCTTCTGAAAGAAGACCGCCCCATGCTCGGAATGAGGATGTGAGAGACGACGGCCCCACGTAGGTCGTGCGGTGGACAACCGGAAGTGCCTGCTTCCTTCTCAAGATTGCCTCATCTTACCCACAGACATCGCTCTCACCAGGAACCCGTGTTTGTAACATGCTCCAGGCAGAGTAGCAGGTTCACACTGCAGAAACCTGTCTGTGGGTGCAGGGATGCAATTCCAGGGATGGGGAGATGGCAGCATGAAGCGTAGCTCATACAGGTGTGAGGCGCTCAGCGCTTCATAAAGCAGGCATGGTGCTGCCTGCCTGTAATCCTGCACTTCGGAGGCAGAGGCATGAGGGGCCAGGATTCAAGGTCATTCTTGACTACACGGTGACTCTCCAGCCAGCTTGGACTACATGAGTTTTTTGGTTTTGGTTGGTTGGTTGGTTGGTTTTGGTTTTTTGAGACAGGGTTTCTCTGTGTAGCCCTGGCTGTCCTGGACTCCCTTTGTAGACCAGGCTGGCCTCGAACTCACAGCGATCCACCTGCCTCTGCCTCCCGAGTCCTGGGATTATAGGCGTGCGCCACCATCGTCTGGCCCAAAAAGAAATTCTTTGTTAATTAAAAAAAAAGGCTTTAATCCCAGCACTTGGGAGGCAGAGGCAGGTGGATCACTGTGAGTTTGAGGCCAGCCTGGTCTACAAAGCGAGTCCAGGGCAGACAAGGCTACCCAGGGAAACCCTGTCTCGAAAAACCAAAAAAAAAAAAAAAAAAAAAAAAAAAAAAAGATGGAATTGTGATAAAGACCCAAAGTAGCAGCTACCCTTTCATTCTGCTGAGCCTGCCGCTGCTGCTCCCAGCTGCACACTGCTGCTCCCAGCTGCACACAGCAGGCCTAAGGACATTCGCAATAATGATGACAATGACAAGCATAATTACAGCTGCCACTTATTCCTTCCATTATTCCTGGTTAACTTCAGTATTTCAAATGAGTAAGATTGGAGAGCCACAGAAGGGATTTTGAACCCACATCTGTCTCTAGCACAGATCCTTTCTTCGTCCAGAGTGAAAGGCAGTTGAGAATTGAGGCACTTCCTGTGTCAGAATTGTGTCATCAGGTGCTGGAGAAATGGCTCAGTGTCTGAGAGCACTTCCTGCTCTCAAGGAGAACTCATGACCTGTCCCCAACACCCAGCGGGGGTGGCTCACAACTACTTGTGACTCAGCTCTCTCTGCTGCTTTCTTCTGGCCTCTGCAGGCACCCGTCTTCGTGTGCACGTAATTTAATATCAAATAAATATTTTAAAAAAGAATTATCTCAGTGTTACAGCGCCATATTAAGCCCCTCTTTGTCTAAGTCAGACAATGACTGAGAACTATTTACACTTTTGGGGTCCCTCCCCCCGCTACCCTGGCTTTTCAAGACAGGGGTTCTCTGTGCAGTCCTGGTTGACCCAGAATTCACTCTGTAGATCAGACTGGCCTTCAATTCAGAGACCTGCACCCCCTTTCTCTGCATTCCCCCACCCACCCCCTCTCTTTCCCTCTCTCCTCTTTCTTTGCATGTGCACCCACACCCCCACACCCTGACCCCACATCCCCCACCACACACACCCTACATTTTTCTGTCTCCCACGCATGAAGACTTACCTGGCCCCGGTTCCTTGGGACCAGTGAACCCGCTGAGAGCTGCCCCCAATAAGCTTGCATTTATAAACTCTAACTGGGCTTGAATTGGCTCATTTTCCACTCATTTCCTGAATACCTATTAGGAGGGTGCAGGAGCCCACAGTGAGTGGTACTATTAGGAGGCGTGGCCATGTTGGAGGAAGTGTGTCACTGCGGAGGCGGGCTTTAAGGTCTCATATATGCTCAAGCCATGCCCAGTGACAGTCTCCTTCTGCTGCCTGCGGATCAAGATGTAGAACTCTTGACACGTCCAGCACCATGTCTGCCTGTGTGCCACCATGCTTTTCACCATGATAACGATAAACTAAACCTCTGAAACTGTAAGCCAGGCCCAGATTGTTTTTTGTTATAAGACTTGTCATGGTCACATTGTCCCTTCACAGCAATAAAACCTTAACAAAAACAGAGGGTATTAGAGGTAGTAGCATTTTGAGATAGATTTTTTTTTTTTTTTAATGCTTTAAACATTAAAAAGTAAAGCAGAGAGTGGTGGCACATGCTTTAAACCCCTGTACCAAGAGGCAGAGGCAGGCCAGTCACTGAATGTTGCATACCAGCCTGGCTACATAATGAGTGACTTTCAGGCCAGCCACAGCTACATAGTGAGATCAAGGGGGTTAAAAAAAAAAAAAAAAAAAAAAAAGGAAGTCATAGAAATCCCTTAAATACCTGCCCCTCCCATAAGTTGTGTTTATTCTCAAGAGCTTTGGGGAAGTTAAATTACTCATGCCAACACTAGGAGCACAGAAGGTCTCGGTCATGATAGAAAACCCCTAGGTAAAGGCTTGGAGATGCTAAAAGTGGGCAAGCTTTAACGCCAGTGTGTGCAGCATGCTGAGTACATTGGGGTGAATTATAGACCAAGCTGGACCGCAAACTGCTTCCAGCTTCTAAGAAACAAGCAAAAACATGTTCATGGGTGCTGCTCTGGGGTTTATCTCTTCCAAACCTAACAACAGATCTTTCAGCTTGGCATGACTCCCACTTCCCAGATGGAGAAACTGAGGCTCAGCAGCAAGGTGACATCTCTTGTTATCTGTTGCACACCTGGGAAATGGCCACCCAGGTTTCCTCCTCAGCCCAGGAGGGGAGGAGGTGTGATGATTTGAATGAAAGTGGTCCCCATAGGCCCAGATATTTGAATACTTTGCTCCTCAGTTGGTGGATCTGTTTGGAAAGGGTTAGGAGGTGTGGCCTTGTTAG